>NC_067136.1:4038467-4318783 GCF_021347895.1 Acanthochromis polyacanthus
AATGGAACATGTGGGGCGTGTAACAAAAGCATTCCTTGAAGGTTCTGTGGGGACATGTGGGGGTTCTTTAAGAATGGAATACAGAGATGGTTCCCTAAAGAACCTATGTTATGCCTAGAGGCTTTTGGCAAGAGGTTCTTTCCAAAAACTATCAAAGAACATTCCTTTACACACCATGTAATAATAATAATAATAATGTGCGTCAATAGTGCTCCAAAGAACTTTAGCAAAACTAAATTCTTTAGGGAACCATTTCTACAAATTTCTTTTTAGTGAACCCCTAAATGTGTCCCCAGAGAACCATCACAGAACAGTTCCCTTGCACACTATAATGGTGCTCAAAGAACATCAGCAAACATACGTTTTGTAGCTAATCATCTCTTCATTACATTATTTAAAGAACCCCACATGTCCCCAGAGAACCTTCAAAGAACGCTTTCATTACCACTATAAGTGACATTTAGTACAGACAGGTTATTTAAGGAACCTTTTCTTCAAACGTTCTTTTAAAGAATCCCCACATTCCATTAAAGATCTATGAAGTAACGGTTCCTTTACTCACAATAAAAAGAGCTCCAGAGAACGTGAATGAAACTAGATTCTTTACAGAACCAATTCAGCTGTTTTAGATCTAAAAGACGGTTCTGTCCTGATGGTGACATGGTGGAGTTCTCCTGCTGCTAACAGATCTTTGTTCTCCCTTTATGTTCCTGTCTCTGTTCTCGGTTTATGATGTTCTCCAAAGTTGTCCATCTGCTACTGACAACACAGAACCTTGACCTTACTGTTTAATCAACATTAAGGTTTAATAAACGTTACATTAATGTGAACCGGCGTCTCCACTGACTGTCACTCTAGTGGGACTACCTGATTGGCTTTGATAGTGTAATGATGCTGCCACCTCCATGCTCGAGTCCGTTATAGTATATGATACCACCACCTCCATGCTTGAGTCAGTTATAGTGTAATACCACCACCTCCATGCTTGAGTCAGTTATAGTATAATGATGCCACCACCTCCATGCTTGAGTCAGTTATAGTATAATGATACCACCACCTCCATGCTTGAGTCAGTTATAGTATAGGTTGATGCTAGAGGTACGGACCCGTACCCGTAGCATCTGTACTAGAGGTACGGACGTGTTAAGGTCACTGAAGAGCTGGCGCCGGTTAACTACTATTTGCTGCACATTACAGGCAGTTTATATGAATGACTTTGACGGCGAACATTGTATAATTTAACTAAAAATACACCGTCTCCTCTCACACTTTAGACATTGCAGTTTTTACGCTTTTAGACGCCGTGTCTAAATTGTTTGAAGTCCAGTTCCTATTAATTAGTTTACCGCGTTCAGTGGTGGAAGCGGCTGACGAACTCCATTGCAAATGTTCCAATTTAATTTCGGACGCTAATTTACAAGATAAAATTAAGGATGTCGAATATGAAACAAACACTCGTGAATGGTGAGGAGCAGCTCTTTAATTCGGCATGAATTTAAAAAACCCACAAACTCGATTTACTGTGATATTGTGAGATTTGTTTGTGGTGATGTAACTTAGCCATTCAACAGAGTCCGCTAACATTAAAGTGACTGTGACAGTGTCTGTGTTGACAGACGCAGAAAATACGTCAGGGTTTTGTTTAGGTTGTTAATATGTAATAGTCTGTCGCTACTTTTGAAGGTAAAAAAAATACTTATAGTTTGCTGGCTGTTAGTTCCGCCATTCATTCCGCAGATTCACCTCGAATCACGGAAGCGCCTTCATCAGCGTCGCCGGCTCATTAATATTTATGTCCGTCGGATTACCAGCCAATCACGAAGCGCGTTCATCAGCCGGCTCATTAATATTTATGTTAAGGGAAAGTGCCGTATCCGTAGGCCACAGGCTACGGGTCCGTATCTGTAGACACTACCTATAGTATAATACTACCACCTCCATGCTTGACAGTTATAGTGTAATGATGCTGCCACCTCCATGCTTGAGTCAGTTATAGTGTAATGATACCACCACCTCCATGCTTGACAGTTATAGTGTAATGATGCTGCCACCTCCATGCTTGAGTCAGATAAAGTGATGGTGTAATGATACCACCACCTCCATGCTTGAGTCAGTTATAGTATAATGATGCCGCCACCTCCATGCTTGAGTCAGTTATAGTATAATGATGCCGCCACCTCCATGCTTGAGTCAGTTATAGTATAATACCACCACCTCCATGCTTGAGTCAGTTATAGTATGATACCACCACCTCCATGCTTGAGTCAGTTATAGTATAATGATACCACCACCTCCATGCTTGAGTGTTATAGTGTAATACCGCCACCTCCATGCTTGAGTCAGTTATAGTGTAATGATACCACCACCTCCATGCTTGAGTCAGTTATAGTATAATACCACCACCTCCATGCTTGAGTGTTATAGTGTAATGATACCGCCACCTCCATGCTTGAGTCAGTTATAGTGTAATGATCCCACCACCTCCATGCTTGAGTCAGTTATAGTGTAATGATCCCACCACCTCCATGCTTGTCAGTTATAGTGTAATGATACCGCCACCTCCATGCTTGAGTCAGTTATAGTGTAATGATACCGCCACCTCCATGCTTGAGTCAGTTATAGTGTAATGATACCGCCACCTCCATGCTTGTCAGTTATAGTGTAATGATACCACCACCTCCATGCTTGAGTCAGTTATGGTGTAATGATACTGCCACCTCCATGCTTGGTGAGTCGCAGCTAAAGGAACATGAATTCAACCACAACTACACATCTGGTCTCCTGTGTTGGTCTTTATTGGAAAAGTGTCACGAATGATCATCACTAATAACTGATAGTTGGTCCAGCTGACACACACACACACACACACACACACACACACACACACACACACACACACACACACACACACACACACACACACACACACTACAGTTTCTGTCCTAACTGATAATGGAGGAATCAGGGCGAACGTAGGAATAAAAAAGTAAAAAAAGAACATCCTCCGGTTTCCAGAGCTTAGAAGAAGTCGAGGTCGTCGGGGGCGTCCAGGTCTCTGTACTCGATGATGGACCGAGGGTCTCCTCGAACACCCCTGGAACCACAAACAGAGCCGATCAACAGCTGATCAATACGTGTTTCTGTGTGCTGTCAGTCGTAGCTTCTTCTTCTCTACCTGGTGTTCCTCTGTTTCCCAGGAAAGCCTCCTCCTCCTCCTAGGTGACCCCTGAAGCCGTCGTAGTTCCCACGTCCAGCCCCGAACTGGTTGGGAGGGTGAGGAGGTCCACCACCTGAAGCACACAAACACACCAAAATTTTAGCATTTTAGCTCATATCTGATAAATTTTGAGTTATTGTGGACGATTTGTAAAGGTAGTTTTTAATATAATTCAAGTTGTTGGAGATCCATCCAGCATGGACAAACATCTTTCTGCAGCTGAGGAGCAGAGATAGAAAAACATCTACAGGATGAGGAGATGGTAGGAGCTTCAGGAGAAACCAACTGGAGGTTTCTAGAAACGTCTTCCTGAACTTCCAGCTGGTTTCTCCTGAAGCTCCTACCATCACCAGGACCTGGATGACTGAGAACCTCCACAGAAGTAGTTGGCGTCTAGTTGACCAGTTGATGGACAACCAACCTGGGAAGCCGGGCATTGGAGGTCTGATTCCTGGAGGATATCCCAGAAGACTTTGCTGCTGAGGCGACTGACCAGGAAACCCGGGCAGACCAGGGGGAGCGGCTGAAAAACAGTAGAGAGAACGTCAGTATTCTAGAACATTTGGGTTCAGGTGACAAACAGGAAGTTACGGGGCGGGGCAGCACCTTGAGCCGGCGGTGGGAGGGGCTTGTTTTCGGGTAGCGAAGGTCTCTTGGCGTCCAGCAAGAAGTTGTTGAAGAACTCGACTTCCTGTCTGACGGCGGCGACCTTCTCGGCGTGTTTGTTCAGGATGTGTTTGCGTACGAACTCTGGAGCCTGAACAACAATAAAGACTGTTACCATGGAAACCAGCCAGAGAGGGCAGCAGACACAGGAAGTGGGCCTCACCTTGAACTTCTTCCCACTCAGTGGACACAGCCACTTGTCTTTACTGAGCTCCTGAGTGTTGGCCGACAGGAACTTCTCCACCTGGACAAAGATGGGTTGGAAACGTTGTACGATGTTAGAAGAAAACGTCAATCAGCTAATAAGCTACAAAACTCAGTGGCATTAACCGTCACAGAATGACAAAAATGAGACAGAAAACGACACAAAATGAGACAGAAAACGAGACAAAACGCCAAAAACGAGACAAAACAACAAAAACGAGACAAAACAAAAACGATACACAAAACAAAAAAAAACAAGACACAAAACAACAAAAACGAAACACAAAACGACAAAAACGAGACATAAAACAAAAATGAGACCAAAATGACAAAAACAAGACAAAACAACAAAATGGACACAAAACAACAAAAAGGGAAACAAAATGACAAAACGAGACAAAACACCGACAATTAGACAGAAAACAACAAAAATGAGACAAAACAACAAAAACAAGACAAAACGCCAAAAACAAGTCACAAGAAGACACAAACAAGTCACAAAACCACAAAAATGTGACACAAAATGATGCATACAACACACAAAATGACAAAAACGAGACACAAAATGATGCATACAACACACAAAATGACAAAAACGAGACACAAAATGAAACTCCCACAATGCTCTCTGCCTTAACTGTAGTCTGAGTGACGCCTCCTCTGGTCTCTGTAGGATTAAACAGTAAGAGGCTCCACCTGCTGGAACAACCAGGAACTACAGCTGATCTACACGTTCTCTATCTTCTGCCTTGTTAGAGATCTACTTTGGTTGATTAGTGACATTCCTAACAACAAGCTTTCATTCATGGTCCATGAGGACGTTTGCAGGTGAATAAATCAAGACTTTACAAATCTCATCTGGCCCAGGAACACTCTGGTATCTCCTGAAACCAGCTGAGAACAGGACCATCTGAAACTACCCGGTTATTCTGCTGCCACTGGGACTACTGAGAGAAACAGGACGGATATAAAACCAGCCAGACGGACGTTCTACCTCCTGTTCTGGGTCTTTCTTTCCCAGTCTGGCAGCTTCTTCTTCACTCAGATTCTCCGAAGGCGACAGCAGAGGAGCCAGTCGCTCCTCACACATCTTCTGGTGTTCGCTCACTGTCCAATCAGAGCACAGCGCTGGATTAGACCCAACAGCATCAGCGGTATTCACAGTCCAGAACATCTCACACTGTAACCGTCATTAGCAGCGTTCTGATTGGCTCACCTTCTGTTGCTGTGATCTTGGCTACAGGTAGAGGTCCTCGTACGTGGACCAGCCCACAGCGATGAGGCATCTCATCCTCAGCAGGATACTCACAGAAGTTATAATAATCTACAGAGTGAACCAGCCTCAGGTAGAGCAGCAGTCGGTCCAGAACCTGAACACAGTAAAGACCAGGTTTAAATCCACTATAAGTCCATGTTTATCATCGTCTTTAGTCTCCAACGACTCCTGGAACTCTGGATTGATGATGGAAGCACTGAAACATGAATCCTGTATTTTGGTTCTTTTATAGATTTATTAAAGGTCTGGAAATCTGACAAAGTTTTCTGGGTCAAAAACAGACAAACAATAACTTCATTGATCAGTTTGTTGATGTAGAAAGTTCTGTTGATCTAATTATCTTAGATTCATGACCTCTTCTCCTGAGTGATTCCAGTGGACTACAGCTGCTCTGCTGACTCCTCCGATCCAGATATGAAGCTTTCTAGAAGAGCTTCTGGACTGGTTTCATCTTTGGTTTAGGGCTGGATTCTGACTGGTTCTGAACCTTGTTTGGACTGGTTTAGGTTTGATTTTGGTCCTGGTTTCAGATCGTCTTGGGCGGGTCTTTCTTTTTACGCCCAACAACACCAAACCTACCATCAAGCATGGAGGTGGCAGTATCATGCTCTGTGGAACTGGAGCTTTACACAAAGTAAATGGAATAATGAAGAAGGAGGATCACCTCCACGTTCTTCAGGAGAACCTAAAACCATCAGCAGAAGGTTGATCTTAGACACAGTTGGATGTTTCAACCAGACAATGAGTCCAAACTCACATCAGACGTGGTAAAGAAATGGTTCCATCAGGCTGGAATGAAGGTTCTAGATTGGCCTCCCCAAAGTCCTGACTTAGACCCATCAAGAACCTGAAGAACCAAGACAGAAAGACCACAGATGGATTGGAACGGCGCCAGAATCGGCGCCATTTCCCTCCATTTGTGGTCTTTCTGACAAGGCTGTTTTCAATGACAAAGAATTATGTTTCAGTGGTTCCATCAGAGAAGATTCAGAGTTGTAGGAGTCATTGGAGACTAAAGACTAAATCATCAACATCACGACTGCACATAAAAGTGTCACCACGAACAGAGCTCCTCCCACCTTCAGCAGCTTGTCGTCTGTCTCCAAGGTAACCTCAGAGGAGGAGGCGGGGTCTTTGGAGTCGCCAGCGTCATCGCCGTTGCCCCCGGCGGCGCCCGTCAGCTCCTCCTCCTCAGCACTGACCTCCTCTATCAGGTAATCTGTGATGTTCTTCAGGACGGGGTTGGTCTCCATCTGGAGGAGAGAAGTTCACACCTGATCATCTCCAAGCTGACTGACCGTGATCTGAGCCGATCACGAGGACAATCTGGGGTCAAAGTAACGTTAGTTTGAGAGTTAAATAATCTAAGAAGGTGGGTCGTCTTGGTTTTATCGTCTTTTCTTCCACCAATCTGTGGATCAAAGTTTGAAGGCATAACAGTAGAAATAAAGTAGAGTCCTGCTCATTGATGTGAACATCTGGTCTCCAATGTTCAACCTGCTCTGATAGAATAATACAGACCAGTTCTATGGTGGTGGATGTTTGGTTAAAACAAATCTGTTATTCCACCAAAGAGGCTGCTTTCTTTACTGCGACTGACCAGTGTTTTGCATTGATGGCTACCAAAAACAAAAACCTCTTGAAAATGACTCAAAATTTGTCTAGAAGAACTTCAAATCATTCATAAACAGCTTGTAATCAGCCTAAAACTACTTAAAAAATGGCCAAATGATTCAAAACTAAAAACAACTATAGACTAGTCAGAAATAGTTTGTAACCTGAAAAAATCACAAAAAAAAAATATCATGATTGTCCAAAATGATTCAACAAATATCAAAAAATAACTAGAAATGTCCAGAATGAGTCCAAATCTGCCCAAATTGATTCTAATTAGTCAAAACGAACTAAAGAATGTGTAAAAAATAACTGAAAACTTCCAAAACTGACCGAAAACTTTGAAAACGGCTGAAAATGTGTTAAATATGGCAATATAATACTTTAAAATAACTTAACAATCATCCAAAATCACTTCAAATATTTCAAAGATGATGTGGAAATTATCAAATGACTAAAACTGACCAAAAAGTTCTTAAAATGTCTCCAAAATGACTCAAAGGGGGTCCAACAAAACTTGAAAACCATCCAAAGTTTTACAAAAATTGTCCAAAATGACAAAGTTTATAAAAAAATTTCAGAGAAAAACTCAAACGTGGTTCAAATGTTCTGAAATATAACAATGTGACTTCAAAGTCGTAAAGAACAACTTTAACACGGTCAGGAATAACTTTAAAATGACCAACATTAATCAGAAACTGTCAACGGAATGAAAACTTATAAAATGACTCAAAAAGTGCCTAAATTATTCTTTAAAAATGTCAAAATGACTTGAAATCTGTTCAAAATTATTCCAAACATGTCTAAATCCACTCAAGAACAATTTAAAACTTTCAATCCAAAAGTGACTCAAAGGCTGTGAAATTACTCTAAAGCTGTTCAAAAATTACAAAACCTGTTCTATAAGTCAACATTCAGTAAAATAATTTGAAAGGATAAGGATTTTAAAATTTGTCACAAAAATGACACAAGATTCTTCAACATTTGTCCAAAATGAAAACAACTCAACAATAGTTTAAATAACGTAAAAAAAGTCTAAAATGATTCAAAATCAGCCCAGAACGATTCAAGCTCGTCTAAATCAACTAAAAAACCTCTAAAACTTTCAAAGGTTGTTAAATGCAGTATCCTAAAAGAACTTAATCATCCAAAATAAGCTGAAATATTTCAAACATCATCTACAAACTGTAAAATGACCCAAAAAATCTTGAAATTATTCCAAAATGGGTCAACAAAAACTGAAAACTGTCTAAAACTACGCAAAAATTGTCCAAGATGAGTTTAAAAACAGTCACTGGGTTCAAAAAATGACAAAAAATCTTAAATGTTTCTCAAAAAGAAAATATTTCACAATAATTTAAATAGTTCTAAAGTTCACTCTAAAGTTGTGAAACTAATCTAAAACTGTTAAAAATGACAAAACCTGATTTAAAATAACTTTATAATGAAATTTGTCAAAAAAAGGATTTTAAAATTTGTCACAAAAATGACACAAAATTATTTCACTTATCTGAAATGAAAACGCTCAACAATGGTCAAATACACTTGAAAAAAGAGTAAAATAAGTTGACAACTGGCCTCTTTCAATATGTGTATCATGAATTTCAACTTAACGATCGCCAAAAAGCAGATTTAATGATCATGTATTCCTTCTTATTGCCACTTCCATTAGTATAACTGAAAGCGTGGATTAAGATACAAAACAACAAAGAACAGACACAAAGACATAAACAAGACACTAAACGAAAAAAATCGGTCAGAAAATCACAAAAAATGATTAAATCAAGACACAAGACGACACACAATACTTAACAGCAGTCTGAATAATTACAAAAGTCATCTGAAGTGGTTTTAAAGTTGTAAAACTACTGTTAAACTGTTGAAAAAGACAACACCTGAGTTATAATAACTCAAAAGGATCTTAAAATGTATCACAAAAATGACAAACGAGACACTAAACAAAAAACTCAGGCACAAAGCGACCCAAACTTGGACAGTAGCTGCTTAAATGTAAACGTGTTCAGGTGTGCAGGCGTACCTGTCCGACCCACAGCGCCCCCCTCTGGTCCAGACTGTGGACCAGCCGGGCAGACAGCCGGATGTCGTTCCTCACCACCGGCTTGTGGTGCGTCAGACCGTTGACGCTGCGAACTCGCCGACACAGATCTCTGTTGACCACCGGGGACAGTTCACAGTCTCTGAGCTGAGGGAGGACAGAGACGTCAGCGACCCGTCTACGTCTACGTCTACGTCTACGTCTACGTCTACGTCTACGTCTACGTCTACGTCTGGTTCTGACTGGCTTCTGGTGGCTTACCCGGATGTTCTGCAGGTTCCAACACGTCTCCTTGATGTTCACGCTGCGGTCAAACGTCACCCAGCAGCGCCTGAAGAACCTGAAAACACACAAACCTCCTCAGCTCTGTGTGTAAAAGATCATACAAGAACCAACGTCAGCCTGATCAGAACCATCAGATATTCAGGAATTATCAGGACTTTAGCCACATATTCCACTGTTATCCAGTTTAGATGTGGTCTAATCCAGTGGATTTTGCTGGATTTTGGTTGATTTTTTTGTGAAAGTTCTTAAAGAAAATGTTAGAAGTTTTACTGATATCTATGGAATCATTTCAGATATTTTTAGGATTTTTTTGGAAGGTTTTTACTCATTTGTTGAAAATATTTACAAGACTTTTCTTGCCAAATTTAGAGGATTTTTTTCAAAGTAGAACTTTTAAAGAATTATTGGAATTATCTTCCTGAAGGTTTTGCAAATTTTCAGAAATTTGGGGAATTTTTTTGCTGATTTTTTCAGTCAAGGAAACACTATTTTTTGGTGCCCATAAATGAGGACAACAGGAGGGTTAATACATCTCAGATTAGGAGGTTACATGAAAGCAACAATCTGTTTTTGAGTGAAAAACTGCTGTTTTTTAGCATGTCTGGCTTATTTTAAGACACATGAGCTTGTCAATCCTGGTAAAATGGAGCTTAAAATAAGTTCTCCAGCTATTGTTTTAGATCAAGATCCTAAATATCACATCTTATTTCTACAAATCTTAAAGACATTTTTCACTTGTTCTATTAGCAGATTTTTCACTTATTTCAAGGTAAAAGTTCCTAGAAATAACTTTTGTTTTTCTTGTTTTGGGAGGTTCATTTTTTCCAGTGCACTGTCAGAGGAAACCTTCTCACCTCCTCTCAGGCTGAGGGTCCGACAGCGCCACCCGCAGGAAGCCTGGATACCTGCGGCACAGCTGGAGACATCAGTCAGGTTAGTACAGCTGCTGAGGACAGGTGAGTGTGTTTAGTGAGGACAGGTGTGTGTGTGGTGTGTGTCTCACAGCAGTGATCTCCTCCTTGGACACCTCTGGAGGGATGCTCCGGATGAACAGCGAGGTTGTGAGGTGGAGGGGGCGGGGCTTAGCCGGCGCCTCCTTCTCACGCTCCTTCCCTCGCTCTTTACGGCGCTCTGAAACATGTACAAACATTTATTTTAAATATAAATACAATTTAAAAAACAATCACGTTCATTATGCAGTTCATTCATTTAGTGGACATTTATATAACATTTTCACACCTTTTAGTTCAGATTTTTACCTTTTTTGTAGACATTTTATTAAGAATTGTTGGAGCTTTTAAAAGTTCATTGATAGAGTTTCAATTTAAAAAAAATGTAATTCATATGTTGTTAACATTTTGAGGCATTTTATTAGGATTTGTAAAATCCAGCTGTAAATAGCATCACCTCATGTTAGCTGCTAGGTGCTAGCTGCTAAGTCTTAGCTTCTAGGTGTTAGATGCTAGGTGTTAGCTCCTAGATGCTAGTTGATAGGTGCTAGCTGTTATCTCCTAGGTACTATCTGCTAGGTGTTATGTGTTAGGTACTAGCTACTAGTTGTTAGATGCTAGGTGCTAGCTGCTAGGTACTAGGTGTTAGCTGTTATCTGCTAGATGTTTGTAGATTTACATATTATATATATATCTTACGAAGAATTGTTGGATTTTCTGTTTACTACATTTTAAAGGTTCATTAATACAGCTCAGACTTCATAATAAAAATGTTCTTGCACTGTGTTCAGCCTTTTCCATCCTTCTATAATTATTTCTTAATTACTAGGTATTTCTGAGATTTGTTTTGAAGTTCATTAATTAACATTCTGAGGTACTTTATTAACAGTAGTATAATATTACATCCAGCTGTACGTACCATCTCCTCGGTCCTCCTCTTCCTCCTTCTCCTCGTCTTCCTCCTTCTCAGAGTGGGAGGAGTCAGAGTCGGAGGCGCTGCCCTCGCCGCTGTCAGCTGACACGCTGCGTTTCCTCTTCCTGCCCTGAGAAGAAGCAGAAGACGGCGTTAAAACCAGAACATGGAGGACGTTCAGACCAGCCGGAGCAGACTCACCTTCTTAGAGGGCTTCTCCTCCTCCTCCTCTTCATCCTTCTTCTCCTCCTCATCCTCCTCTTCCTCGTCTTTCTCCTTCTGACCGTTACGTTTGGCATCTTCACAGTCCTGACAGCAAAGCAGGAGTTTTACTTTAGGAAACATCAAAATCACTTCATTCTGCAGGTTTCAGTTAGAAATCTGCAGGAGATAGCAGAGGAGCAGGTTGTTGGAGATCATCCAGCATGGAGAAACATCTACTGATGAGGAGCAGAGCAGAGACGAGGGGTGTAACGGTTCACGTGGTTGTATTCAACCGTTTCGGTACGCACCGTTTCGGTTCATATTTCATATTATTTTCTCTTCAAATTTATGACTAGAGTGATCTAAGCGCTCCGTCGGGAACTAAAGTCCTTAACGTGTTTTCACACGGACGCTTTAGAGTGTCGGACACCACTTCTTGGTCGGACACCACTTCTTCCACTTCTTGAAGAAGTGGAGGCGTTGCTAGCAGGCGTGCTAAATGGCATCAACCTGAGCTGGAAGACCCTCCCAGCTCACTACGCTCTCCTGTTTGGGAACATTTTGGTTTTCCTTCTACAGTTACCAATGGACAAAGACAAGTGGATAAAACCAAAGTTGTGTGTTGGCACTGTTCCACGGAGATTGGGTATGCTACAGGAAACACGTCTAATATGTTAACGCACTTAAAACGGCATCACCCGACAGTAAATGTTACATCAACAAGAAAGAAAACCAGCTTGGTGCAAACACCGATAACGTCTGCTTTTAAACAACCTCTAACACGCGACTCTGACCGGGCCAAAGCAATAACACATGGCATTGGAGTTTTTTATTGCCACGGGACTACGTTCTTATTCACGTTCTTTTTCTGCCTTTTTTGTACCGAAAATTAACCGAACCGAATACTCCAGGAAACTGAACCGAACCGAAATTACATTTTAGTGTACCGTTACACCCCTAGCAGAGACGGAAGAACATCTACTGATGAGGAGCAGAGAGGAAACATGGAGACAGAAGAACATCTACAGGAGGAGGAGATGACACTGAGATCAGAAAGACACAATAAAACCACAAAAAACTAACTCTGAATACCAAAAAATGACTAAATTAAGACAAAATATGACTAAAATAGACAAAAAATGACAAAAACGGGACAAAAATTATTAAAATGAGACTCAAAATGACAAAAATACCAGGAGGAGGATGATGAGGAGGAGGAGGAGGAGACCACCACTACAGAGGGATCAGTGAGCAGCCGAGTCAGTCTTCCAAGTATTGAGAGGAATACATTCAGTATGGATTCATGTACATCATTACCAGTGAATGTGTACTGAGGTGCTGCACATGAGACTTTAAAGTAGGGCTGCACCTAACGACGCGTCGACAAGTCGTCTGAGCACGATACGTCATCAAAAGTGGAAGTGAGCGCGCAATGCAACAGAAATTCCCTTCCGACCGGAGCGCGGGACACGGACGAACGTCGGCGCTGCATCGTGCATGCGGTCGGAAGGGAATTTCTGTTGCATTGCGCGCTCATTTCCTTTTTTGATGACGTATCGTGCTCAGACGACGCGTCGTTAGGTGCAGCCCTACTTTAAAGCCTGTCAAAATGCTGAGACTCTTATAAACACAGCATCCCTCTCTTACTGCCAAACCAACAGATTTTTTCCGCTGAAAAGAGAGAGAGCTGCAAGGCCAGAGGAAAGTCATAACGAGCCAAACAACCAAAGCCCAACAGGCATCACATGTTGCTATGTGTGGGACAATGCACAGAGACAAACAGGCAGCAGATGGAAGCAGTGCTGCTGTCTGATAGGACGACATCCCAACACATCACCCACATGGACCAGGACACAAAGAGTGAGCTGATGGACAGAGTGAAGAAAGGGAATCTGCTGTGCAGGTGGATGGATCCTTGGAGGAGTCAAACTCTGACAATCTGCTTGTTCTCATCAGATACAGTTCTGATGGAAAACTTAATGAGGACGCTGGAGGCAAAGTGTACAGGTGAGGACATTTTCACTACACCTGACAGCAGACTGAAAGAAGACGGCTGTTCTGGGATCAGTGCTGGTCTAGACCAGTGGTTCTCAACCCTGTTCCTCAGGACCCCATGTCCTGCATGTCTTAGATGCTTCCCTGCTCCAACACACCTGACTCAAATGATCAGCTCGTCATCAAGCCTCTGCAGAAGCCTGATAACGAGCTGATCATTTGAATCAGGTGTGTTGGAGCAGGGACGCATCTAAAACATGCAGGACATGGGGTCCTGAGGAACAGGGTTGAGAACCACTGGTCTAGAGGACGAGGACACGTCTGCTGGTTTCTGGTCTGCTGTCATACAGGAAGTGGAACCAGAACATCATCAGGTCTTTGTCCTCACCTTCTCAGAGTCCTTCTTGTCTCCCGTCCCGTCTCCGGTTTTCTGCTCTGTCAGACTCACCGTCGGCTCTGAACCGGTCGGAGCGGTAGTTCCTCCGCTGAGGTCAGTCTGACTCTTCTCACCACTGCTGGTGTCGCTGCCAGCAACCAGAGCAGCAGCAGGAACCTCCAGAACCTGCAGGTCCAGGTCTGTACCGCCCTCCATCTTTATCACAGCTGCACACAGACACACACTCTGAGGACAAGAATAATACCCAATAATACCCACATAATAATACCCCTCTGGTTCAACAGGAGATAGGAGTTAGCTTGTAGGTGTTAGCTTCTAGTTGCTAGGTATTCACTACTAGGTGCTTGGTGCTAGCTGCTAGGTATTAGCCTCTAGGCATTAGCTGCTAGCTGCTCACTGCTAGGTGCTAGCTGCTAAGTGTTAGCCTTTAGGTGTTAGGTGTTAGCTGTCAGGTGTTAGCCTCTCGGTGTTAGCTGCTGTCACTACCCGATCCGTCCCGGAAACCTGATTTGTACTGCGCATGTGCGCAAAGCACATCACTTCCGCTACTCGTTTTTCCATGCATTTTAGGCATTTTAACCTTTAACCCGAAAAAAATAGAATTTTCTGTCAATTACTTAATGATTCAAGAATTATAGGGTTAAGCTAGTAGTAGGAACCTTTAGTGGTGAAACTGGGCGCCATCCTCCTCACTCTACGGCGATCTGCTTCTGTCGGAGGAAGCACTCCGTTAAACTGCGGTCAAGTGAGCCGCCCGCACTCTGGGTGTTGCGCAGCTATTTCGCGTAATACGGTAATGTTATCACAGGCGCTGAGCAGCCCCACAGCTGCAAATGCATGCTGTTACTCACATTTTGACTTTCAATATCTCCAAATCCTTAGACGGTGACAAAGATCTCTCACTATGGCCTTGTCAGGGGTCATCCCAGCTACCACCTGCACAGTATCACCTGATTTTACTGTAAAATTTTAGAGAAAATTAATGTCAAAGTATGCTGAAATTTCAGTTGTGTTGATGCATAATGGCTGATTCTCAATTCAATTCAGTTCAATTTAGTTTTATTTATATAGCACCAATTACAATTAAAATGTTTCAAGACACTTTACAAACCCATATGGCCTGAAACCCCCAGAGGAAGCCCTCAGATGACAGTGGCAAGGAAAAACTCCTTTTTAACAGGGACAAACCTTAAGCAGAACCTCTCTCATACGGGCCAGCCCATCTGCCGTTGGCCAGCCGGACGATTGAAATTTCAGCATACTTTGACATTAATTTTCTCTAAAATTTTACAGTAAAATCAGGTGATATTGTGCAGGTGGTAGCTGGGATGACCCCTGACAAGGCCACAGTGAGAGATCTTTGTCACCGCCTCAGGATTTGGAGATATTGAAAGTCAAAATCTGAATAACAGCATGTATTTTCAGCGGACGTCTGTCAGCCTGGCTGCTCAGCGCCTGTGATAACATTACGGTATTATGCAGAATAGCCGCGCAACGCCCAGAGTGCGGGCGGCTCACCTGACCGCAGTTTAACGGAGTGCTTCCTCCGACAGAAGCAGATCGCCGTAGAGTGAGGAGGAGGGCGCACAGTTTCACTACTAAAGGTTCCTACTACTAGCTTAACCCTATAATTCTTGAATCATTAAGTAATTGACAGAAAATTCTATTTTTTTTCCGGGAGTAGCGGAGTGACGTACTTTAAGCACATGCGCAGTACAAATCAGGTTTCCGGGACGGATCGGGTAGTGACAGCTGCTAGCTACTAGGCGCTAGCCTCTAGGTGCTACGTGTTCGCTGCTAGGCGTTTACCTGCGTCCAGCAGCTTGATGATGGCGGGGGCGTGGTCCATGTCCAGCGACACGTTGTCCAGCCAGTTGTTGTCCAGCAGGAACAGGAAGACGCCCAGCCGGGTTTTGAGGGCGGACAGAGACTCCGCCTTCCTGGCCGTGATGTCATCGGGGTGGTACTTGGAGCGGAACCACTCCTGGTCTTTGTGCTGGAGGAAGAAGTCCTGCAGCTGCTGCCGTCTGAAGTCCAGCTTGTACTGGTTGTAGCGCTTCACGGCCTCCGTCTCGTCCACGCTGTCCTCCATGTTCAGCAGGAACTCCTGCAGGGAAAGACAGGTGTTACATCAACACAGGTGCAGAATACAGGTAAATGCAGGTGGTAAATGTAGGTAAATACAGGTGGTAAATGCAGGTGGTAAATGTAGGTAAATGCAGGTGGTAAATGTAGGTAAATGCAGGTGGTAAATGCAGGTGGTAAATGCAGGTGGTAAATGCAGGTGGTAAATGCAGGTGGTAAATGTAGGTAAATACAGGTGGTAAATGTAGGTAAATGCAGGTGGTAAATGTAGGTAAATGCAGGTGGTAAATGTAGGTAAATACAGGTGGTAAATACAGGTGGTAAATGTAGGTAAATGCAGGTGGTAAATGTAGGTAAATGCAGGTGGTAAATGCAGGTGGTAAATGTAGGTAAATGCAGGTGGTAAATGTAGGTAAATGCAGGTGGTAAATGTAGGTAAATGCAGGTGGTAAATGTAGGTAAATGCAGGTGGTAAATGTAGGTAAATGCAGGTGGTAAATGTAGGTAAATGCAGGTGGTAAATGTAGGTAAATACAGGTGGTAAATGTAGGTAAATGCAGGTGGTAAATGTAGGTAAATGCAGGTGGTAAATGTAGGTAAATACAGGTGGTAAATGTAGGTAAATACAGGTGGTAAATGTAGGTAAATACAGGTGGTAAATGTAGGTAAATGCAGGTGGTAAATGTAGGTAAATACAGGTGGTAAATGTAGGTAAATACAGGTGGTAAATGTAGGTAAATGCAGGTGGTAAATGTAGGTAAATACAGGTGGTAAATGTAGGTAAATACAGGTGGTAAATGTAGGTAAATACAGGTGGTAAATGTAGGTAAATACAGGCGTTAGAGACAGATAAATCCAGGTGTTTTCATTGTGCTCACCTTGAAACTCCTCATGGTTGGAGGACCAGGAGGAGGCAGGTCTGGATCCACCATCCCCAGCCTGAGAAGAACAATAGAAGGTCAACAAATGTCATCCAACCTGCTCTGACTTCCTGTTAATCTATACGTGACTGTAACTGTAACTCTGCACGAAAACAGGAGAAAACTCACCGAATCTAAACTTAAAAATCACCACATTTAAATAAAAGTAATGCATAACTTCAAAGGACTGTCAGAAAATGTCAATAAAATCACAGATATAACTCTATAAATAGTATTTAATGGGATAGAGTCTTTGGCCACTAGGGGGCAGACCTGAGAGGACACCTGAGCTCACCTGCCCTGCAGTGGGTGACCCCCGTGGTGGGGGTGGAGGTGGGGGAAGTCGGGGTGCCAGCCCTGAGGCCCCGCCCCTGGAAACGGAGCTCCGCCTCCCCCTCCATAGGGCAGGTCGTAGCGGTACGGCTCCCCCCGGTGGTCGTCCCTGGAATCAGCCTCAGAGTCAACTCAGATCATTCTGACATAAAACGAACCCTAAATAAAACGATCTGGACCCACCAGTCTCTCCTCATCCGTTTGTGCTGAGGGCTGATGTGTCTCGGAGGAGAAAATCGTTCTCTGCGACCGCGATCGTATTCCCGCCTCCTCTCTCTGCCGCGATCCCAGTCCCTGAAAACACATTTAAAACGTCACATGAAGCCACAACCCTTAAACATAAACACAAGACCGACCAGAAGATAAAGACTTTACAGAGGAGTTGATCTATTAGACACGAGGCCGACAGATGAACAGAAACTAGTGCAGGTCTGAGAGGAGCTTTATTTTCTGATTTAACTTCACACCAACAGTCAGCAGGATATTAGTCTGACAGAGTGGGAATGATCGAGACGCAAAAGATGACCCCCAATAATTCAAAACCGACACTAAAATGATCAAAAACAATCAGAAGACGCAGGTATTAAATTAAAAAACAAGCAGAAATTACAACTACAGTGAGGATGGAAAGTCTGGGAACCCCAAGTAAAAAATTTGTATTAATGTGCATAAAGAAGCCAAGGAAAGATGGAAAAGAAGGCATCAAGTTACAGATGAGACATTCTTATAGTATGTCAAACAAAGTAAGACATTATTTCCATCATTTACACTTTCAAAACAACAAAAAACACAATAATAGTGTCTGCCAAAGTTTGAGCACCCTGCAGAGTTAGCATGCACCGCCCCCTTTGGAAAGCTGAGTCCTGACAGTGTCATGGATTGTTCACAATCATCATCTGGAAAGACCAGGTGATGTTATTCTCAGTTTTTCGATGCCCAGACTCATCTGACCTTTCCCCAACAATCAGCACCATGGGGTCTTCTAAGCAGCTGTCTAGAACACTGAAATGAACACAGCTGATGCTCACAAAGCAGGAGAAGGCTATAAGAAGATAGCAAAGCAATTTTAGATGCCAATATCATGTTTGGAAAGTAGTTAAGAAATGGCAGTCATCAGGAACAGTGGAAGTTAAAGCAAGATCTGGAAGACCAAGAAAAACATCAGACAGAACAGCTGGCAGGATTGTGAGAAAAGCAAGTGAAAACCCACGTTTGACTGCATGATCCCTCCAGAAAGATCTGGCAGACACTGGAGTTGTGCTGCACTATTCTACTATAAAGAGATACAAATATGGTCTTCATGGATGAGTCATCAGAAGAAAAACTCTTCTACGTCCTCACCACAAAAATCAGCGTTTGACGTTTGCAAATGAACATATAGACAAGCCTGATACATTTTGGAAACAAGTTCTGTGGACCGATGAGGTTAAAGTAGAACTTTTTGGCCTTAATGAGCAAAAGTACATATGGAGAAGAAAGGGCACAGGATTTAATGAAAAGAACCTCTGTCCAGCTGTAAACATGGGGGTGGATCAGTCATGCTTTGGGGTTGTATTGCAGCCAGTGGCAAAGGGAACATTTCACCAGTCGAAGAAAAATGGATTCAATAAAATTTCAGCACATTTTGGACGCTAGCTTGATGCCATCTGTGAAAAAGCTGAAGTTAAAGAGAGGATGGCTTCTACTAATGGATAATGATCCTAAACACACCTCAAACTCCACAGTGGATTATATCAGGAGGCGTAAACTGAAGGTTAGGGTTAGGGCTGAGAGATAAAAATAGAAGTCAGTTAGACTGATAAAAATGATCAAAAACATAGTAATACTAGACTTGTTTACGTCAGCAAATTTAATGAAAAGTTCACTTACATGTTCTTCAACTAGAGAAAAGAGAGTTTAATTCTCACTTTGAATGAATTCTGTCCAAATGAACATATATACTTTGCCTCACTTCTCAGCTAAAAATTCCTCGTGTGTGTGTGTGTGTGTGTGTGTGTGTGTGTGTGTGTGACCTCTGAGCTTGCATTGTGATAAAGGGGATCTTTTTAAACTTGAAAAAAAAATGTAGGGGAATAAAAGAAAACATACACTGGACTTGTTTAAGTCAGCAAATTTAATGAAAAGTAAACTTACATGTTCTTCAGTCTTTTCTCACTATCTTCAGTTCAAAATATTTCACAAATCTATAAGAGTTCTATACTACTATGTACACTATATACAAGTTAGTTCACTGTAACACTCCTATTTTGCCAATTTTCTTCTCTTTGCAGCAAGCTGTGTAAGTCTCTGGACAGCCTTCCTTTTTAACTACTGCTGGTGGGCTTTTCTTGCAGCCATTTCCTTCTCTTTCAGTGTATCTTTTGCCTTGGCACTTGAAGTAGCTGTTGATGCTGCTAGTGTAACTAGACCCTCCAGAAAAACGCGATTATGCGATCGCATGAATTCCCGCATTAATCACCAAAATGCCGCTGATTATGCGGGGGTCAATTATTTCCCCAAAGGTCGCATAATCCCCGCAAAACATAATTCTCGCAAGAATCTCACATTTCCACGAAAAAAAAAGAGAAATATGCAGGTCCCGCTTGATTTCACAATTTCCACATAAAATGAGAAAACTATAACCGATATAAATGGAGTTGTGAGTTTTTATGTGACGCCCGGCCTGACGTCATCAGTTCATTCACACACACACAAGAAGAACGAGCTGATGCAGAGCAGCACCAGTGTTGCCAACTTAGCGACTTTCTCACTAAATCTAGCGACTTTTCAAAGCTCCTAGCGACTTTTTTTTTGTCAAAAGCGACTAGCGACAAATCTAGCAACTTTTTCTGCCGTTTGGAGACTCTAATAGGAAAACTCAGCTCATTCTGCAGTTACTGTCCTCAACCAGCAGCAGGTGCTGCTGTGAGCTTCTCCTCCTCCCAGAGCACAGGCTGTCAGTCCAGTAACCCTGCAGCAGCCCCAGTGTCTGATTAGAGGACACATCCCTCCACAGCCAGACGGCAGGTGAATCGCGCATATTTTTGTATATTTCACAACTATTCGCTTGAGTTTCGTTAACATCGGCGACAATAAAGTACCTAACCCCCCTAAAATTTTCTCAACGGATTTAGACGATTCACAGAAATGTTTAAATTTGAAATTAAATCGGCAGAAATTGCCATGTATGGTATTAACTCTGCAGGGTGCCCAAACATTTGCAGACTCCATTATTGAGTTTTCTGTTATTTTCAAACTGTAAATGACGGAAATAAAATCTAACTTTTTTAACATATTATAAGAATGTCTCATCTGTAATTTGATGCATTTTGGAGATTTTTTTATCTTTCCTGGCTTCTTTATGCACATTAATGCAAGTTTTTACCTAGGCTGCCCAAACGTTTCATCTCCACTGTATGACACAAAAAAGCTGCAAAAATAAAGTAAAAGATGTAAAAGTTACACAAAAAGACAATTAGAAAATGCCCACAAACACATCAAAAAGTCACCAAAATTAGACACAAATTACAAAACAGCTGAGGAAAAAATGACAAAAATAAACAAACAAAACATGAAAAATGAAAAAAGATGCAGAAATTACAAACATGGCACAGAGGAGACAAAAGAAGCAAGAATAAAAACCTGAGAAAGATATTGATACCATGAACCACAGGTGTGAATGGAAGCTACCTGTGGGGACAGGAAGTTACCCGTGGGGACAGGAAGCTACCCGTGGGGACAGGAAGTTACCCGTGGGGACAGGAAGTTACCCGTGGGGACAGGAAGCTACCCGTGGGGACAGGACGCTACCCGTGGGGACAGGACGCTACCCGTGGGGACAGGAAGTTGCCCGTGGGGACAGGAAGCTACCCGTGGGGACAGGAAACTACCCGTGGGGACAGGAAGCTACCCCGTGGGGACAGGACGCTACCCGTGGGGACAGGACGCTACCCGTGGGGACAGGAAGTTACCCGTGGGGACAGGAAGTTACCCGTGGGGACAGGAAGTTACCCGTGGGGACAGGAAGTTACCCGTGGGGACAGGAAGTTACCCGTGGGGACAGGAGGCTACCCGTGGGGACAGGAAGCTACCCGTGGGGACAGGACGCTACCCGTGGGGACAGGAAGTTACCCGTGGGGACAGGAAGTTACCCGTGGGGACAGGAAGTTACCCGTGGGGACAGGAGACTACCCGTGGGGACAGGAGACTACCCGTGGGGACAGGACGCTGCCCGTGGAGACAGGAGGCTACCCGTCGGGACAGGAGGCTACCCGTGGGGACAGGAAGCTACCCGTGGGGACAGGAAGCTACCCGTGGGGACAGGAGGCTACCCGTGGGGACAGGAAGCTACCCGTGGGGACAGGAAGCTACCCGTGGGGACAGGAAGCTACCCGTGGGGACAGGAAGCTACCCGTGGGGACAGGAAGCTACCCGTGGGGACAGGAAGTTACCTGTCGGGCCAGTCGTCCCTCCTCCGGTCGTCCCGCTCCCTGGACCTCTCCATGTCGCTGCGTTCCCTCCTGAACTTGTCCCGCCTCCTCCGGTCGAACTCGTCATCGCTGTCGCCCATCAGATCGAAGCGATTCACTGTCAGGGAGCAGATCAATAAGAACGTGATCAGTTCTTTATTTTACCAATCACTCACTCAGACTGTAACACTTCAAAGAGCTACACCTTTGGGTTTGTATCTGCTGATACTGATTGGTATTTATCAAGGATAAATATCGTACATGTGCTTTAAAAAAACAACAGAAAATCCTGAGTAACGCTAGCTATACAGAAATATTTTCTTTTTATACGTCTGATTAGAAGAACCTGGAGCTAAAACCACAGACCGACTTCATTACATAGAAAACACGCTACCGATACTTAGAAACATGCCAAAAATTAGATGTGATAACATGCAATAAAAGGAGCCTTTAAGACACCAAAACATACAAAATCCTGACATTAACATAGAAAAGAATCAATAACTTGGACACTGACAGACAAAAGGACAAACACAGAAGGTCCTCTGTTTACGGCATTTCGTTGGTTCAAGGGAACCAGTCGGTGAGTGGAAGAATACGTCGTCACTCAGCTGTAAGACGGGTTTATATACAGTTTATTTTATTTATTTACATTTGCACTGGATCATGCTACATTCAAAGTCCACTCCCGGACATAAATCAGACGTATAGTTTACATTTTCACCGGTATTTCCTACTGAGTTGTGTTTCAGTCATCTGAATATTCGGATCTCAAAATTAATATTTAGATGCCACCATAACGACCAAATATTTAGATCCAGCCCCAATATTAACGCTCAACAATATCATTTATATAAACATTCACACATAAATACAAACTGAATATTAATACACAGAAACATAACTAACCTGGATATAAGCAGACAAAAACATAAATAGTCCTAATAATAACCAACAAAACTACCATTAATATCAATATTCACATCGACAAGTATAAATAATCTGGATATTTATCCACAAAAGTGTCATAAAACTGTGTCTAAACACATAAATAATGACCTGGATAGTACTACAGACTATTTCTAATAAATACTGGTACAGGAACATAAGATCAACTTTATTGATCCCACAGTGGGGAAAGTTCACTGTTACAGCAGCAGCTCCAAATGAGAGAAAAAAAAGTTTAAAGACAGTACAGAATAAATACTGAAAAAAATGCGCAGAATATTATGGGTCTAATGTCTGATTTTTTGTTGTTTTCTGATCCAGACCGGCTCAGAAAGTGATCTTAGTTTGTCTAAAACACATTTTACATCCATCTGACAGATTCCTGTGGTGGTCTGGGCCTCAAGAAGAAGAAAAACAACAAGACGACAAACAATAAGCAGCTGCTAGCCTGTTAGCTTGCTAGCTCCAACTCCTTGAACTCCTTCCTTAAGCGTCAACCTGAACTCCTCAACCGAACACAAACTAACAGCGACTTCACACTGAAAACACAAACTGTAGTTAAAGTTTATCACCGCTAACAGGTAAAACTAGCGCTGCCTGTTAGCATCCCGCTAGCCGGCCGAAGCTAACAGCGGCTAATCAGCAGCTTAGCATCAGAGCTAGCGCCGCCTGCTAACACCTAAAAGCGGGTTTTTCTCTTTCCGGTCCGCCCGCTGCTCCTCCTGAAGCCGGACGGAGTAGAAAAATGAGTTTTAGACGTTTTTACCTGAAAACGATCAACAAGCTAAGTAGCTAACGCAGCTGTCCCGCCGCCACTCACAGATGGACCAACGACACTTCCGGTCCGCTTTACTTCCGTTTGGTGTTCAGCGGAACGTTCAGCGCCCCCTGGTGGTCCACAGGAACTGCACTTAGTGCACATGTATTAAAAGCATGAAAAACCTGCATATTAATGCACAAATATGTAAACTACATGGATACAAACGCTTAATTCTAGATAATATTTAGATAATTAGCACAAAAAATGTTTCATAAAACATTAAAATCAATGCACAAATCTTAAAACCTGGATACTACTGCCAGAGGTGGGTAGTAAGTAACGAGTTACATTTACTCCGTTACATTTACTTGAGTAGTTTTTTTGATAAATTGTACTTTTATGAATAAATTTAAAGCACAATACTTTTTTGCTTTTACTTGAGTATGTTTGTGGATATGAAACGCAACTCTGCACTTCACGGCTCGTTACTTCTCTTGTTATCCAAGTGATAACGCATATACTTTTTTATTGTGCTCGATACACACTTCCACAAAAAGTTCTACCACATGACTGTATTTCACCAATCAGAGGTCGTCATTCAGTCACATGACTGCACAACTGTGTAGCTGCCGGCTCGTATCTGTGACGCGCACAGACCTATGGACAGAGGAGAACACACAATAAAAATTGCAGAGGCAACAACCATAGATATGATTCGTATCTATGGCAACAACGGTGTGCGCTGTGGAGGAGGAGGAGGGGGAACACCCGTGACCTCACATACGGAGCATGTTTAGCCTACACGCGTCGCAAAAGAGCAGCTACACTATGCAGTGTCTTCTGTGTCTGCCGAAGCAAACCAAGTCTCTCTCTCTCCGTCTGTCTGTCTCTCTCTCTCTCTGTGTGTCTGTCAGCTCTGTCTCTCAGTCAGTCTGTCTACTCTCTCTCTTATTTGGACACAGACACCTGTTATATGTAAAGACTGCCTTGTTCTAAATATAGTCTACCTGGTTAGCCCTGATGTGCCATTTGGAGGGCAGGTTAAAGGTTCATGTAACTTGGATGTTAATGTCAAAATGTCAAAAACCTTGATATTAATGAACAAAAGTCTCAAAAATTTGGAGAAATAATACAAAAATATCAATAATCTGGATGGCAAAAGTCTCAAAACCTGCATATTACCTCTTATTCTGAAACTCTGGCCACATGAAAGCGGACTTCTGCCTTTATAATATTGTTCAGAAGACAGGAAATGAGAAAAAGCATCAACAGGTCATCAGAGAAAAAGAGTCGGACAGAAACTCTGATTTTCCATCAGGTTTAATCGGAGTTCCAGCAGGAATCCATTACTGTGGTTTATACAAGAATCAACAAGAAGGAAGAAAAGCACAAGTTTGTAATCAGAAAATGATTCTGAAGACCAATAAAACTTCTGGAAAGCAGCATCTTCATACATTTCTTTGCAAATTTTCATGGTCTCATGGAGGTTCTTGTTATTTCACAGTTTACATGAAAAAAAGGAGCACAGCTTTTCCTCAGTGATGATTCTGGTTTGTTCTGTGTGATGAAGTGTTTTCAAGTAAGACAGTTTAGGAATAAAATTCTGCATTAGAAATTACATCTTCATGTAAATTGCAACATTTATTTCTGCTACTAAACACATATTTACCCATATTTATGGTTGTGATTTGACCAGTTATGAAAAAATATCTCTACATGACATGAAACATGTAAAAACACAACATTTTCATAACAACTTAACAGCTAATGTTAATAAAATCTGCACTTGTTATTATTTCAAATGATGGAAGCCCTGGACAGCTTTAAAAACTATGAGGTTCAACCTTCAAACAAGAGCTGGACAGAACAGGAAGTGAGGTCATAAGAGAAAACAGTGTCATCGGGTCGCTTTGATCTTAATTCTACATGTTGGCCTTTGTCTGTCTAAACTCCGCCCCTGGATGGTGACGTCCAATCACAGCAACAGAAACAAATTCATGGGTTTGGTTGAAATTCAAAGTCGACCAGAAAAACTTGAACTCGAATAAGAATAAATAATCTGGATATTAACACACAAAGTATCAGGAAGGGCAGTAACCCTGACCCTAAACCTGTCCCTATGAAACTATCATGGATGTGATAAACTCCAGCCCTACCTCTAAAACTAAACCTACCTACCTACCTATCATTAATGTAATTAACCTACTAACCCTGGAACTAACCCTAACCTCAAACTCTTCTAAATTTGCCTCAAGTACGTTGAAACTGTGAACTTTGACAGGTTTTGGAGAGACGGTGGTAGTGTCAGATCAAAGTTTTGATCATGAAAGACCAGCAGATACTGGACTGAACTCCAGGAAACAGAAGGTTTGCTCTGTTGGAACATCTGGAGAACTTTAAGTTGAAGATGTTGCTGGACATCGTGAGGACAGAGAACATCTTTGCGATCTCTGAATTTCATCAAGTTCCTCCTCTGAAGTGAATGTCTGGGACATTCCAGACTAGTCTAATTAGGTTCTTCTAATCGGTAGTTTTATGATTCATATCTGAAGTCTCGTGGATCTGGAGTTCTTTGTGTGGTTTAAGAGTAAGAATAAATAACGACTAAAACTGAACCAGCCATTTATCTTTTCCTGCACACACCTGGAGTGGTACTTCAATAAACATGACCCTAAAGGTGGTTCTACAGGGGCGGATCCTGAACTTGGAGGTCCAGGTCCCCCTATAACAGCCTAAAACCAACATGAATGGGTAAATTATCCAAAGAGACCAGGACCGGTTGAACACTAGGCTGTAAAAACGTTTATTTCTGCTGGGAATTTTTAACATGTTGTTCTGAAGATTCTGGAGTCTGCCTCTAGTGGACGCTCCAGGAATTGTAGTCTTCAGCCTTGTTCTAAAAGGGTTCAGGGTCGGTGATTCCAGATTGGGATAAAACAATCATTCAAGCAGAATTAGAGTCCATGTTGGACTGAGGTACTGGTTGTTCAGGAATTCAACGTGAAGTCTTCTGATTGGCTGGTTTGGAGTTGGGGGTGGAGTTAGAGTTCTGGAGGAGAAAATTAAGTTCATTAGAAACACAACACTGCTGGCACTGTGTCGCTAATAACATAAAATCTGTTTCCTGGTGTTCATAAAAGTTTTAAATCTACCTGGATGAACACAAATCTTTTTGCTAACATTTGTTTACCTGCCTATATTAACTTTTATGCAAACATTTGTCTACGTGCTAATATTATCTTTTATACTAACATTTGTTAACGGACTAACATAAATTTATATGGTTGCATTTCTTTACATGCTAATATTAGCTTATATCCTAACATTTGTTTATATAGTTGCATTTGTTTACATATTAATATCAGCCAACCTAAAAAAAAAAAGCTTTTGTGCTAATATTTCTTCATACCCTAAGTAACATGAGTTCATATGCATTTGCTTACACGGTAACATTAGTTTACATGCTAATATTAGTTTTTATGCTAACATTTGGTTTTATGTTAGCATAAATTCATATGATTTCATTTATTTACATGCTAATATTAGCTTTAATGCTTACATTTGTTTACATGCTTGTATTAGTTTAGATGGATAGATTTGCTTACGTGCTAAAATTAGCTTTTATGCTACCATCTGTTTATACACTAACATTAGTTTATATGGTTACATTTCTTTAAATGCTAGTATTAGCTTGTATTCTAACAATTGTTTACATGCTAACATTAGTATACTTGGTTGCATTTGTTTACATGCTAATATTAACTAACATTTGTTTAAACGCTTTTATGCTAACATTGGTTTATATGCTAACATTAGTTTGTATGTATACATTTGTTTACATGCTAATATTAGCTTTAATGCTAACATCTGTTTACACACTAACATTAACATATATGCTGGCAATTGTTTACATATTAGCATTAGTTTATATGGTTATATATCTTGAAATGTCAACATTAGCTTATATGCTAGCATTTTTAACATGCTAACATTAGTTTATATGGTTACATTTGTTTACATACTAACATTAGTTTTTAGGGCAACAATACTTTATTAACCACCTGTTGTAACGTTAATCTGTACATATGCTAACTTTATTTTATATGCTAACAGTTTATATGCTAACATTCTTTTAATTTCATATATCATTAGCTTATATGCCAACCTTAGTTTTTATGATAACATTAATTCATATTCTAAAATAAGATATGAAATTAATTGTAGTAGCCTTAGCTTTAATGCTAATGTTAGGCATTTTTGCTAAGAATAGCTTTTCATGCTAAATTATTTTTCATGCTGACATTAGTATTTCATGCAAGTTTTTTTAATATTAAATTTTATGCTTACATTCACAGCTTTTGTGCTAACGCTGTTTATTTGCATGTGCTAATATTAGTCTAACTTTAGTTTTTTACGCTAGCATTCAGTTTTTGAGACTGCAGGAGATCCATCATCAGTCTGAACTCTTACTGAACTATCTGAACTTGAGGAAGATGTTTGTGGTTTAGGAGCTAACGCTAACGCCTCTGATAACTGTGGAGATCCAGAGAAAGACCAGGAGCCAGGAGAAGGTGTTGGTCTGCTTACCTGTGCTCGTCCTCGTCCTCGTCCAGAGAAGACGGTGGTCATTCCCTTGTGGGCGGGGACATGTTTGAGGGGGCGTGTCCTGGACTCTCTGAGCTCTGACAGCAGCTCAGGGCTGGACAGCGACAGACGAGCTGAAGACAACAAAAACAGTGAGTCAGTTCTAAAAGCTCTAAAACGTGAAGCTTCAGTTTGTTTTTCACTCTTTAGCTCTGAACTACGAGGTACAAAGACCATCAGCCTCTCAAAGATTCACAATGATGTCTCTAGGAAGTTATTTAACTGAAGTAATGTGCATGAGCATCAATCTGAAGCATTTAAGGAACAAAAAACAAACACAAACACAAACAAAATGTGCAACAATAGACACAAATTGTTCAAATAGAGACACCAAAGACGGACACAAAATGAAAATATTCATCCTCAATATAATATTTTTGATGACATGAGTAATGAGAGTAACTTCACCTGGACTGATGGTGGAGCTGGGAGACGATGAAGAGGAGGACGAAGGAGATGGAGCTGGACTGAAGGGGGAGGACAGAGCTGGACTGAAGGGGGAGGACAGAGGGGAGGACGGGGGGGAGGACAGAGGGGAGGCACCACCAGAATCACAGACGTCTCTCTGAGGACGAAGTTTGTTCCGAAACTCTGCAAAGAAAAGACGAGGAACCGTCCAAAAGACTAAAAAAGACATTCTGGAGACAGAAAACTACGAGAAACAGTCACAGAACCTCCTAAATCTAAATAAAAATATGTTTTTACCTTTGAAGAACTCAGACTGCAGCTCTGGACTCTGCAGAGACAGACGAGGAGGACGAGGAGGAGACGAAGGCTTCATGATGACGTCTGCAGGAGCTTCAAACACAAACATGGAGATATTTATATCTACAGAAACCTTATTATTCATCACCACCACTCCAAATTTACCCATAAAGAGGAAACTGATCCAGAATGATCCAAAGCATGTCCTTCATAACTCCAAACAACAAACCGCTTGAAACTTCTAAATCTCATCTTTAATGACTAAAAACCTTCTTAAAAAGTGTCCGAAATGACATTAAGTCCTCCAGAACCCGTCCAGAACCACATAAACCTGTTCAAAATGACTCCCAAATTCATCCACGTCTTAAAATTTCTTTAAAACGATTAAAATTTGCTTCAGCCTAATAAAACGTGTCCTAAATGAATCAAAACATGTCTTAAATGACTTCATAAATGGTTGAAAATGACTCCATGTTTCTCCAAAATGATCTAAAACGTGTCCGAAATGACTCCAAACAACAAACCAACTGCCTAAAACTTCTCTAAAACAAATTAATATTGTCTTTAATGACTAAAACTGGTGGAAAAGTTCTTAAAATGTGTCCTAAATGACAGAAATAGTTGAAAACAACTCCATGTTTCTCCAAAATCATTCAGAACTCATGACTCAAATGACTTGAAATGTGTCCACAATGACCTAAAACGTCTCTACAAGGACTCAGTCTTGTCTTACATGACTAAAACCAGGGCAAAAGTTCTTAAAACGTGTCCTAAATGACTGAAGATCTGTCCAAAATGGGTCACAATGTGCTCAAACTACATAAACCTGTTCAAAATGAGTCAGAAGTTTGTCGTCAACGTCTTAAAACTAATGTAAAACCACTGAATTTTGTCTCAACTCACTAAACCGTGTCCTAAATGAATCCGAATGGTAGTGTCTACAGATACGGACCCGTACCCGTAGCCTGTGGCCTACGGATACGGCACTTTCCCTTATCATAAATATTAATTAGACGGACATAAATATTAATGAGCCGGCGACGCTGATGAAGGCGCTTCCGTGATTCGAGGTGAATCTGCGAAATGAATGGCGGAACTAACAGCCAGCAAACTATAAGTATTTTTTTACCTTCAAAAGTAGCGACAGACTATTACATATTAACAACCTAAACAAAACCCTGACGTATTTTCTGCGTCTGTCAACACAGACCCTGTCACAGTCACTTTAATGTTAGCGGACTCTGTTGAATGGCTAAGTTACATCACCACAAACAAATCTCACAATATCACAGTAAATCGAGTTTGTGGTTTTTTTTAATTCATGCCGAATTAAAGAGCTGCTCCTCACCATTCACGAGTGTTTGTTTCATATTCGACATCCTTAATTTTATCTTGTAAATTAGCGTCCGAAATTAAATGGGAACATTTGCAATGGAGTTCGTCAGCCGCTTCCACCACTGAACGCGGTAAACTACTTAATAGGAACTGGACTTCAAACAATTTAGACACGGCGTCTAAAAGCGTAAAAACTACAATGTCTACGTAAAGTGTGAGAGGAGACGGTGTATTTTTAGTTAAATTATACAATGTTCGCCGTCAAAGTCATTCATATAAACTGCCTGTAATGTGCAGCAAATAGTAGTTAACCATCGCCAGCTCTTCAGTGACCTTAACGGGTCCGTACCTCTAGTACAGATGCTACGGGTACGGTCCGTACCTGTAGCATCAACCAATCTGAATGTGTCTTAAAATTACTCCATAAATGATTGAAAATGCCTCCATAAAAGATCTCAGATGTGTCCTAAATGACACCAAACAGCAAACCAATAACCTAAAACTTCTCTACTACGAACAAATCTTGGTTCAATTACTAAAACTGGTGCAGAAGTTCTTGGACTGTGTCCTCAATGACTTGAGTTTGTCTAGAACCCGTCCAGAACCACTCTAGCCTGTTTACCTCAGATGTTGTATCAATGATTTACCCTTCATCATCTCTAAGACTGGTTTCAGATTCAGAGCTGTAAAGTTTAAACTGTTCTCAGGTCAGCAGAGACTCATCCAGACAGACAGACTGCTACAGACTCACAACGAGGAGGACAAACAGATCCACAGAGGAGGGACTGGAACAGGGGGAACTGGTCCAGGAGAGACTGGTCCAGGAGAGACTGGTCCAGGGGGGACTGGTCCAGGGGGGACTGGTCCAGGAGAGACTGGTCCAAGAGAGACTGGTCCAGGAGAGACTGGTCCAGGATGGACCGGTAAAAGAGAGACTGGTCCAGGGGGGACTGGTCCAGGAGAGACTGGTCCAAGAGAGACTGGTCCAAGAGAGACCGGTCCAGGAGAGACTGGTCCAGGGGGGACTGGTCCAGGGGGGACTGGTCCAGGAGAGACTGGTCCAAGAGAGACTGGTCCAAGAGAGACTGGTCCAGGAGAGACCGGTCCAATAGAGACTGGTCCAGGATGGACCGGTAAAAGAGAGACTGGTCCAGGAGAGACTGGTCCAATAGAGACCGGTCCAGGAGAGACTGGTCCAAGAGAGACAGGTCCAGGAGAGACTGGTCCAGGATGGACCGGTAAAAGAGAGACTGGTCCAGGGGGGACTGGTCCAGGAGAGACTGGTCCAGGAGAGACTGGTCGAGGAAGGACTGGTCCAGGTCTCACCAGACTCCAGTGACTCCACCAGTTCTCCCAGTGATTCCAGTGACTCCACCAGTCCTCCAGTGACTTCATCAATCCTCCAGTGATTCTACCAGTCCTCCAGTGACTCCACCAGTCCTCCCAGTGACTCTACCAGTCCTCCAGTGACTTCATCAATCCTCCAGTGACTCTACCAGTCCTCCAGTGACTCCACCAGTCCTCCCAGTGACTTCATCAATCCTCCAGTGACTCCACCGGTCCTCCAGTGACTCCAGTGACTCCACCAGTCCTCCAGTGACTTCATCAATCCTCCCAGTGACTCCACCAGTCCTCCAGAGACTCCACCAGTCCTCCAGTGACTCTACCAGTCCTCCAGTGACTCCACCGGTCCTCCCAGTGACTCTACCGGTCCTCCCAGTGACTCTACCGGTCCTCCAGTGACTCTACCAGTCCTCCAGTGACTTCATCAATCCTCCAGTGACTCCACCGGTCCTCCAGTGACTCCAGTGACTCCACCAGTCCTCCAGTGACTCCACCAGTCCTCCAGTGACTCCACCAGTCCTCCCAGTGACTCCACCAGTCCTCCCAGTGTTCCCAGTTCTACTTACCGACGGTGTGAAGCTGCTCCGTCGGTCAAGGCAACGTTTCCTCCAGTCGAGACAAAATCTGCACCGCTGAGTGTCAAAACGACTCAAAAGTCCACATTAATTATTGACATGTTTTATGGCACTGTTGCCATGGATACCAGGGAGGTAAAAGGAGAGAGAGTCAGCTGGACTTTTAACCCGACACACACACCTACACACACACACACACACACACACACACACACACACACACAGAGTTATAAATAAGTTATGCTGGTACATGATATCTTAAAACTTTTTCCAAAATGACCACGATCTGTTCAGTAACTGTAAATCTGTATTCAAACACATGAAACCTGTTGAAGCTGGCCTGAAACTGTCCAAACACACAGAATTACTGCAAAACAGCTGAAAATGGCTCAGAAACTGATCAAATGATTCAAAATTTGCCCCAACTTAGTCCCAAAGTGTCTAAAGTGACTGCAGTCTGTTCAGAACAGCTCAATATTTATTCAGAAAATGACTTTTGTTTCAAACACACAACATTTGTCCAAAATGACTTCAGAATTCATTTGAAAAATGAACTGAAGAATTGCTCAAAGTAACTCATACTCAGTGCAAACTGAAATAAAAACTCTACAAACAGACCTGAAAGTTGTCAGCCTGGTTCCACCTCCACTCATCCAGGGGCGGATCCAGATTAATGTTGGGGGGGGGGGGGCACTGAAAAGTTATAAGAAAAAAATGAGGAAGTTCCGGCCTGATTCCAATATGGCAGCAGCATGAAAAGGTAGCTCCCCCACACTATGATTAAAAAGGCCCTATAAACCTATTAGTCTGAGAAAGTGAGAATAATTGTGAGTGTGGTAGTAAGGGCGATGATTAAGACCAGAGGGAAAAATCGAAAGTCGATTAAAAACACGGCGTTGGACCTCGAGCAAGATAACGAGCCAGCTAAGCTAATAGGGGAGATAGCTGAAATAGCGGAAGAGCTAACAGAGTCAACAGGTGACAGAGTGAAAGCCAAGCTAGCAACGCAACGGAGCCAAGAGGGAGAAGAAACACGACAACCGGCTAAAAGCATCGCAGACTTGGAAACAATCTTACAAGAGATATGAGAGTTCCGCCGCGAGAACTCTGAAAACCTTACAGAAATCAAAGACGATATCAAAAAGACAAACAACAGGATAGATGACGCCGAAAAGAGGATCGTGGAAACAGAGCAGCGTACACAGAATCTAGAAGAAGCTACCTTGAAGCTCATGGCGCTAAAGAAGCAGGTCGAGACCAGAATGACGGACCTGGAGGGCCGTGTGAGGAGGGAGAATGTCTGGATCCACGGGGTGAAGGAAGGAGGGAAACGCTCAATCGATGACCTCTTTTGTCGAGGGCCTCCTTAGAGAGAAGTTGGATTTACCCCCATCATTTGAGCTGAAGATTGAAAGAGCCCACCGGGCGCTGGTCTCGCAGCCTCCCAAAGAATCCCCACCTAGATCCATCGTAATGAAGCTACAAAGTTTTAGGAGTAAAGAAGAACTCATCAAGATAGCGTGGCAGAAAAAGGGCTTCATGTACGAGGGGAGAAAGGTGTTTCTAGACCACGATTATGGGCCGGAGATTTTGAGAAAACGCAAAGAATACACGGAGGCGAAGACGGTACTTCGAGATAAGAATATACGCTTTCTGACGCCGTATCCAGTGAAACTCCAGTTCTTTTATGAGGGAGAGACGCGCCTCTACAACACAGCGGAGGAGGCGACAAAGGATATGGTGGCCCGAGGGATCCAGGTGGAGGTCGTGAAACCAGCAGAGAACTGGACAGAGCACATCAAGCGGCTGATGTGGACAACGAGCCGTGTGAAGAATGATAACGGGACATGACAGAGGTATAAACAGAAACTGCAAGCCTTCAGGAGAGACCAGGATGACTGACGAAATACAACATTCTAAGGTGAAGATTAGACTGTTTCCAGGAAATATCCCAAATCTATCAGGATAACTGAGGTGAGAAACAAGGGACCTTTTTTTGTCGGGATTGTAGTGATATATTTGGGTTGTGTTTGAAAAGCTTTCCCTCATAAGCTATGCTAGTAGGGCAGCACTTAAAGCTGCTGTGGACTTAAGAACAATGCTGACTCTATCAGTGAGGGAGCAGAGGACATCCCTCACAGCGGACTGAACATCAGAGCTCAGAGAAGGTCAATAATCAGACCTCACTGAAGGAAGTTCATTTAGGATTTTGTTCTGTGGTAAACTTCTGTTTTACATTGTTTAATGTTCACTGTTTCTGTAGCAAAAGGGTTAAATGTGAAAGAGAGGAGAGGAGAAGACACAAGACAGGAAGAACAGAGAAAATGACATCACCCAAAAACTGCATTAAAGTCGCCTCATAAATGGTGTACTCAACCCAACCAAAAGGAGTAAGATCATAAGTAAGGGGTGATAATGTTACAGGAGACCCACCTAACAGAAAATGAACATGCAAAGCTTAAGAGGAATGGGTACAACCAAATGTTCTCAGCCTCCTACAAATCAGCACACCACAGAGGAGTGGCTATTTTAATGTTGGGGAGGATTTCATTTGAAAAATATCAGTGACAGCGGACAAAGAGGGAAGATTTATCATGGTTAAGGGGAAACCAGAGGGAGAGGTGGTAACTTTCCTTAATATTTATGCACCACCAGGCTCTGATTGGAGGTTTTATATCCAGATGTTTGATCTGATGACCTCAGAGGCAGAGGGAGTTTAGATCTGAACCAAAGACTGAACTCACAGCTGGACTCCTCAGGAGGTGGAACACAAAAAAGTGCAATAAGTAAAAAAATGAAGGGTCTGATGTGTGATTTGGGAATCGTAGATGTATGGAGAAATCTGAACCCCACAAGTAAGGATTACACTTATTCCTCATCACCACACAACATATACTGAAGGATGGATTATTTCTTGATGAGTAATAAAGATATGCATAGGGTAGAAAAATGTGATATAGGAGTAATGGATCAGACCACAGCCCTCTCTATTTAACACTACGGCTGAGTGAGAAGAAAGTGACAGTCTGCAGATTAAATTCAAATATCTTAAAAGGACGGACAAAGGAAGAAACAGTGAAGGAACTTCAGATATACATAGAGGATAACGATAATGGTGAGGTGTCCCCGTCTGTGCTGTGGGATGAGTGTAAGGCTGTGATGAGAGGGAAGACAACAGCCAAAACAGCATATTTTAAAAAGGTAAGACAGTTAAAACTTAACACACTTAAATCAGACCTAAAAAATCTAGAAAGTGAGCATAAGGACAAACTGAAAGGGCACATACATCAGGAAATTAAAAGAGAGCAGAGATAAATGAGATTTATGCACAGGAGATAAAAAAAATCTATTGCTCACAAAACAAAGATATTAAGAAATGGGGGTAAATCAACTAAATTATTGTCATATAAACTGAAAAAACAGCAGGAAAAAAACAATATTTACAAAATAAAGGACCCACATACAGGAAAAACAGTGGACAAAACAGAGCAAAAAGTGCTTTGAGGCTTATTATAAAAATCTATATGCTCAACCTAAGGCCAGTAATAAAACCCAGATGGAAGCATTTTTAGACAAACTAAACTTACCAAGAGGAACAGAAGATCAGAATGAGATTCAGATGAGGAAATAAATAAAGCCATCTCAAATCTTAAGGCCAACAAGTCCCTGTGTGCTGACGGGTACACCGCTGAATGGAACAGATCACTAAAGGTATCATTGATCACACTTCTGTGGAAGACATTTACCTGGGTGTTGGGGGGGGGGGGGGAATTCCCCACTTATAGAGAGAAGCTATTATCTCTGTAATTCTGAAGGAGGGGCAGGATGAGCAGGAACGCTCTATCGACCCATTAGCGTCCTTTATTAAGACTATAGACTGTTTACAGCTATTTTAGCAAGACGTTTAGAAATAATTCTGCCAGAAATAATTCACTTAGATCAGACTGGATTTATAAAACGAAGACAGACGTAAAACAATATCAGGCGCACCCCACATGTAATGCAACATGTAGTCAAGAATCAGATAGACTGTAGTGGTGGGAATAGATGCTGAAAAAGCATCCACTCTGCTGGGTGGGGTTTCCTATATACAGTGATGGGGCGGTTTCATTTCCATGAGACATTTATTAAGGTCATACTTGTATAATAAACCAACAGCTAGGATCCGGATCAATGGGAGTCTTTAAAAATCTATCACTTTAGAACGAGGCTGCTGTCAGCGCTGTCCAGTGAGTGTTCTTCTCTTCACCATCTTTCTGGAACCCCTGAGTGCTTGGATAAAACAAAATGAAAATATAACGGGTGTAGACATGGGGGGAGGGGTACAAAAAATAGCATTATTACCAGACGATTTGTCGAGTCCAAATACATCCCTTCCTGTATTTATGACAACCCTAACAGAATACGGTCATTTTTCGGGCTATAAAATAAATCTAGAGAAAACTCAGGTTATTGCTTTGAACTACAGACCAAACCAAGCGATTAGGGACAAGTACAAGATCAGCTGGGAGCTAAAATCAGTAAAATATTTGGGAGTTCATCTGCCTCAGGATGTAGGACTTTTGAAATCCATCAACTATGATCCGTTGCTCAACAGAATTAAGTCTGACATTAGCAGATGGAATGTGATACCTTATATGAGCATTACACAAAGAATAGAGGTGGTAAAAATGAACATACTGCCAAGGATCTGTACCTGGTTCAGAGTCTACCGGTGGACGAAACAGAACATGAACTCAGAGAACGGGATAAAATGACCAAGGACCAGGTACAGAACGCTGCAGTTACCTGAAAACAAAGGAGGGCTAGCACTTCATTGCCAAAAGAGCTATTATCAAACCACACAAATAAAAATATTATTGAATATATACAACCCTTCCTACTCAGCAAGATGGAAAGAAATTGAGGCCAGCACAACAGATGGAGTTCCTATTCAGGCTAGAATAGGGGACAACGACCTGAGAAAACATGTTAGAGAAGGAATAAAGCCATGGTTGGAGGTATCATTGAACATTTGGTCTGAATTAGTTATGAAAAATCACCTGAGAGTACAAAGTAGATTATTAAGATGAATTGGGTTTGATTCTGAATTTATACCAAACAGAACAGATAAGAGTTTTAAAAACTGGATCAGGGGTCCTACAATACTCTGGCAGCTCTAAAGAAAGAATGAGATTAAAAGCTTTAGAGAGATAAAAGACCAATGTAGTCTAACGAATCTGGATCAATACAGGTACCTGCAACTAAGGCATTATCTGGAACAAACAATAAGGGGAACCATGGGGGGGAGGGTTAGAACTCATTAAGATGTTCATTTCAGCATGAATCAAAACTGGGAAATAAGCTCATTTCATTTTCATAAAGGAGTGAAAGACCTAAAGGGTAACGACACAGAATTTATAAAAAAGAGGTGAGAGAGAAGCAAATACTGTCCTATCAGTGGATGAATGGGAAGAGATAAATGAACAACAATGGAGAACAACTCGCTCCTTATCATGGAGAGAACATGGGTGGAAGAACATCATAAGACTCTTTAGAACACCAGCACAGAAGCTTCATGATACAAAATGTTGGAGATCATGTGGTGCAGATAAAACAGACCATTTCCACGTGTTCTGGGGCTGTACCTCCAGCGGCACAAACTTAAGAATTGTATGGATAAAATACTGAAGGTAGACCTTCTATATACATTAGAGGTGCTATACTGAGGAACCTGGAGATAAAGCTCACCAGATGGGGTGACAGACATATTTATAGAATAATGCTGATTGCAGGTAAAAAAGCAATGACCAGAAAATGGATGAAGAGGGAGGTACCTAAGGTTGAGGTAAAACACAATATATATATGTGATAGAAAAGTGAACTTTCTCTATGAGACTGGAGGAGGCTAGATTTAAAAGAATCTGGGAAAACTGGATAGAGTACATAAACCCGATAAGATCTGATTTTATCTGAGGTGAACATTGTGGGGAAAAACAAAAGACCCTAGTGTTTGTTCCTTTTATTATAGTCTGCTATATTCACTGCACTGGGAACACAGTAAAACTGTTTAACTGGTCAAAGTATATGGTGGAAGTCTGTGGTATAACTATTTGTGTACTTGGGAAGGTGTTGTCATTCTCTAAGTTAATTTAATATAAAATAATTAGGATAATTTAACCCTTCTTTAGTTTTTTTGTTTATTTTTGTATTTTTCATTTTAACTCTTTGAATGTCAGGATTAATTCAAGAATATGACATTTGGAGGACAGAGGAGGGGAATTTATTTATTTATTGTCTGTTCTTGTTTGTTTTTAATTCATTTATTTATTTTTTAAGAAAAAAACTTTGTCATATGTACCAGTTGTATGTGGAATATATGTTCAATGTTCAATAAAAAGAAAATTAAAAAAAAAAAAAATGAAAGCTGCCACTAACCTCTCGCTTTCACAGAAAGTATTTTTCATGTTTTTGTCTCTTTAACCCAGTAGTAAAGCTGTATGTGACCTTTTCATTTTGGACTGTTCACATTAAATTCTGATGGACTTGTTTCCTTGTTTCTGTGAATTCCAGCATCATCAGCTGCAGCATCTGATGTTATGTAAAACTGTTAGCTCAACCACAGAATGCTGAGGGCAGTTAAGAGACAAATATTGTACAAGAACAGCTCTATATACAACCCTGTTAATTTCCACTTCTTAGAATGTTTACTGACAATTATCACACCTAAAATAAGAAATAATATTCTGTACTTTTAGCAGCTAGTTCTCAGCTGTAAACCAGAAACATCACAGGGTTCTGTATGCTAATCAGTCTAAATCAAAATGAGTTCTACCCAATACACAGTGAACAACAACAATCTGTACCTTTATCTGTGCTAAATAATCTGAAATGTTCTGTGCAGGAATTTTAAAATACAATAAAATACAGTAAGCAGCACTCTGTACATTTAACAGTAAACCTGAGAACAATAATAAACAGTAAAAATACTCCATATTTTTAAGTCATTTAATAGTTCACAGCTCAGCAAACATCACAGTGTTCTGCATAGAAATCACTAAAAGCTGCTCTCAGTAATCTTCCACAGTGAGCTATATTTACTATCCAGTGCTCAGCTCTGGTCCTTCAACATTTTATTCCTGTGCAAAGTTATCAGTCTAGTGCAATTTCAAAGTTCTTTTTTTTTAGAGGCAAAACCACTTCAGAACAACTGGATTTTGTGGTTTCCATGGGCTACTAAACAACCTGATGAACTTATCCGTACCAAAGCCTCAGCTCTGTTGGACTCCACTCAGCACCCCAACGTCTCTCAGTCTGTCGTTGCTCATGGTGGTACGAAAGTGATTTTTATGAGCTTTAGTGCTGAAAAGCTGCGTTCACAAGCAGCTGTGCTCACAGTCTGAAGAGATCAAAAAAGACTTCACTGGATGGTTCCAAGAAAACTGAACTGAAGCAAACTGGTGAGACCCTTCATTCCAGCTGCCTTCTTCCTATCCCAGATCTCTTTGTTTGGAGGTAGCTCCTGTTTAAGATCATCCAGGTTTGTGTTGTAAAAACTTCCCAAACAAAGCACAGGATTCTCCTTCAAACAGCTGCTGCTTCTGGGGTCGAGAGCTTGAATCCTCTTCATGATGTCACAGTTTGTTTTGCCTCTCTAGTTCAGCCTTCAGTGTCTAACACTGGATAAAAACAGTCTTACAGTAAGAGTCTTTGTCTTCATCACAGTTTCTCTGACCAGCTGTGGATGTAACAACAGATTCATGAAGAGCAGAGCTGATCTCTGCCTTTTGGAAACGCTCTCTGTGTTAATGTTTCTGAGCAATGTGTGGTACTTCTGTCCACAGCTCTCCAATAACACTCCATCTCTGTGCTGCTCAGATGTGTCCTGTAGCCTCAGTGAGGTCCACAGCTCTGGATAAGTCCATGATGACTGCAGCATGTCAGAAAGAAACCTGGTGTCCCCCAGCATCCTGTGAAAAATTACCAGAAGGTCAATGTTTAGGTCCATCTGCCCACGTAGTCCACATGCTTCTACACATCTGTCTCCACTGTTTTCATCATCAGTGTCACGGAGAACAGCTGGAAGCCGTCCATGAGGTTTTAACAAGCATGGAACCAGCAAACCCAGCTAACATCACTGAGTATGGGCAGCTCTGGAGGCTGATCCTGAAACATTACACGCTGTCTGTGCTGCCACTTCTGGTGTACATATGATCCAGACAGACATGTATGCAGGCGCTGCATCAAAGAAGAAAAGCATGATGCTCCCTGCACTGTTTTCAGTGTCCACAGGTACCACACTGAGACAATGTGCATTACAGTGCACATAGAAAGCTTGCTGAGCCTGAATCCTTGCAGATACTCCGTTGTGTCCAACCAGCTGTTCTTTGTATTCCAGTCCATGTTTTTGGAGGCTTTTCACATTTTTTCTGTTAGCCCAGCAGCATCAAGCTGATCATCGTGATCAAAATGAAGGAAACTTTCACGTTCTGTTGCTTTGTAGTCGTACCTGAGCACTGCTGAGATTTGCTCCTGTTTTTTAAAGTCTTTTGTCTCATCAACAAGTACGCTGAATGCCTCACTTTGTTTTACCTCCTCCTAACCATTTTAGCCAGCACTTCTAATGTCTCATTCTGAGTGGTGTGACTGTATTTAGCATTGCCATGCCCCATTTTTTGTTCTACTAAAGGGTCATGTGTGGCTGTCAGTTCTAAAACGGCCATAAAGTTCCCTTTGTTGCCTGAGCCTTCTGACTCTCAGTGCCAGGCTGTGCAGTGTTTTGGGTGTCTTTATATACTGTCTATTTTCTTCCACCTTTTCTTGGTGTTGTTCATCCATGTCTTGAAGCAAAGACGTATTACTTTCATTACCCCGTCTCTGTCCATGCCACCATGGTGTTCAGATGGTGTTCTGCTTTGGCATGCAACTGGAACCCTCCATCCTCATACATGGCTTTTTTCCAATTAGAAAATCTGATACCTGAGGAAAATGTTGTCTCAGGAGCAGTGAGAAATGCCTGCATGCAGAACAATGTGCAGCGTCCTGGCACTGAGAACACTCAGGCCGTGTGCAGTCTTTGTACCAGGAGCTGTTAAAGGCTCTCCATCTGTCCATCCTTGTGTGCAGGGGAAAGCTTCAGACTGTCTGCGTAGGGCCCACAGCTCTCATCTGAGAAATATCTGCTAATATTTAAAAGTTTTAACATTGGTCTGTAGAATTCACAATGTTCAAGTAGTATAGGACTCGGTCACTGCTGAGCAATGAGCATGCTGATGTCTGCAAGCTTCAGATGTTGCTTAATGGTGCATTAATCACATTTTATGTTGAGTAATCACCTTGTGGTCCTTTAGGTGTAGCAAATATAGGCAGGGCTGCTGCGTGTCTGCTGCTGCTGCCGTCTGATTCTGAACCATCATCATGGTCAGCTATACCCTCCATTAAACCGCTACAGAACCGTCAGAGCTGCAGCAGATTTCTTAAAGTCTTGCCGACATCAGGTCACTGCACTCATCTCCTTCATCCTGACAGAAATAAAATGGAACCAACAGTTTCTACAGGAAAACACATCATCATCTGTGATAAACTTTAGATTGTTGTTTAAATGCTGCTGTTGTATTTACAGCAGACGACCTGGTGGTGGCGCTGGAGGACAGACAGACAGACAGAGACGTTCTTCTGAAGCACATTTAATGAAGACAGCAGCTCAAACATCTCAACTCTGAAACAAACAGAACTGAAAACCAGGGAGCTGAGCTAGGCCAGCCGTTAGCCACAGCTACTTATGCTAAGCTAAGCTGGAGCTTCTCATTTACAGCAGAAGTCTGGGAGACACAACTCTGGAGAGTTTGACCAAAATTAGTCAAAAATAGTTCAAAGTGACCCAGAATTTGTACAAAACGACATAAAATTGTCCACAATCACTGAACATGTCAAAAATGACTCAGAACCTTCCAGAAATAATAAAAATGGGTCCAGAAAGAGTCAAAAATGGTTGAAAACGACTCAGAGTTTGTCTAGAATAACAGAAACTCATTCAGGATGATGTGACACTCATCCAACGTCAAAAAAACGTCCAAAATAATAAAGAAATGACCAAAAAGTCCAAATGTCCAAACCTCGATGGGTCCCTGAGGACTGTTTGCCTTGGTTAGCAGCTCTTTATGCTAAGCTAAGCTAACGTGCTGCTGGAGAGTCCACTGTCCACCTGTCCAGGTCTTCCTGCTTCCACCTGTCCAGGTAGACGCAGCGGTAGAATGTCATGAACAGCAGCAGACAAGCATCGCCGTCGCTCCCATCGCCTCCGTTGCCGTGGTGACGAGTCGGCGGCCATCACAGCGTCCACTTGAGACACCTGCAGAGACACGGAGACAACAGCTAGAGACACAGCGCCCCCCACAGGTGAGCAAGTCAACGAGTTAGTCCAGTTAACTGTCAGAGTATATTAGCAGGAGAGAAAAGTTAACCTGTTTTTAGATGGTTCTGGACTAGTTCTAGACTTGGTTTTAGAAGGTTCTGGACTATGAAGGTAAATTTATTTCTTTATTTTTCAATCGAAAAAAAAAGTTGCTCCAATCGCAAAACATGTTTTCAATCAGAAAAAACTTCAATCAAAAAAAATGTTTTCAATCAAAGAAAAAACTTGTTCAAACGCAAAAAAATATTTGAGACCCAAAAAATTGCATATAAACACGTTTTTTCTTTGATAGAAAATTTTTTTTGTTGAAAATACATTTTTTGATTGAAGTCATATTTTTGGATTTGAGCCATATTATGGGTAGGACATTTGTTTCTTTATTACTCAATGAAAACAAAAGCAGCCCCAACCTCAAAAAATGTTTTCAATAAAAAAAGGTCACTTCAATAATAATAAAAAAATTCAATCAAAGAAAACAACGTTTTCCCAATAGAAAAAATATTTGAGACTAAAAAACAAATGCATTCGAACACGTTTTTTCTTTGATTGAAATTTTTTCATTATTGAATTCAGTTTTTGACTGAAAATATATTTTCTGATAGAAGTCATATTTTTGGATTTGAGCCATAAAATGAGTAGGACGTTTGTTTCTTTTCAATCACAAAAGATAGAACTTCAATCAAGAAAAAATTATTTTCAATCAAAGCAAAAAAAAAAAAAGTGTTTCCACTTTGTTTTGGCATTCAAACACCTTTTTTTCCGATCGAAGTGAATAAAGTTTTGAAGCCTGTTTTTTGCGATTGAATCATTTTGACACAAACATCCCACAGTGGGCGGATGCTTCTCCATTGGTCGGGCATGTTTGAGTGACAGGTGTCCACACCAATGACGAATCTCTCTCCAGAAGAAGCTACTTGTGTGCGGGGAAGTCAGTCTTTTCTATAGTCGTATGTTTGTGCAGCTGACACTGCATCTGTGGTTGCAGGCGCAGGCCACTACTTATTCCACCACCGGCTGCATTGTAGTATCCACGATACTGAATTTACTGTGAGTACAATGCCCTCAGCACACTTCATATTATAGGCTATATAAACACTGTTAAGCACGTTATATTAACGCAGTGGATTAATATCTCATTGCAGGCATCCAATGGCACAACAGTATTTAGTGAGGTTAAGGGATAGGTTGGGCTCTGTCATCAACAGAGTACCTATTGATTTGGAGTACCTCCTGTTTGTATGCAATCAAGAGTTGCAGTTTGCTCGAGCTGGTGCACAATATTTGGAAGTTCCTGCAGAGCTGGTTGATGGTCTGCAAGAGCTGACTGCAGCGCTCAGCTCACATCTAGCACAGGATACTGTTCCTCCCATGCTTGCCTTAATGGCTCTGACTTTCTGATCTAACTCATCTGAAATGTCAGAATAGCATGATCTGACTGACATGTCATGTTCCTTCATCCTTCTGTAGATGGTCGATCGTGAAATGCCATGCATTTCTGCTAAACGACCCAGTGGTAAGGAGGTATCCAGCAACATCTGCAGAGAGTCACGACTTATCTGTAATTCCGGCCGTCCTACTTTCCCTGTCCAACATGTGGTGGCTATATCGTTGTAGAGTGGAGGGACAGTATCCTGTGCTGGATGTGAGCTGAGCACTGCAGTGAAATATGCAATGAGATATTAATCCACTGCGTTAATATAACGTGCTTAACAGTGTTTATATAGCCTATAATATGAAGTGTGCTGAGAGCATTGTACTCACAGTAAATTCAGTATCGTGGATACTACAATGCAGCTGCAGCTGGTGGTGGAATAAGTAGTGGCCTGCGGCTGCAACCACAGATGCAGAGTCAGCTGCACAAACATACGACTATAGAAAAGACTGACTTCCCCGCACGCAAGTAGCTTCTTCTGGAGAGAGATTCGTCATTGGTGTGGACACCTGTCACTCAAACATGCCCGACCAATGGAGAAGCATCCGCCCACTGTGGGATGTTTGTGTCAAAATGATTCAATCGCAAAAACAGGCTTCAAAACTTCTTTCACTTCGATCGGAAAAAAAGGTGTTTGAATGCCAAAACAAAGTCGAAACACTCCGAACACTTTTTTTTTTTTCTTTGATTGAAAATATTTTTTTTTGATTGAAGCTATATCTTCTGTGATTGAGTAATAAAGAAACAAACGTCCTACTCATTTTATGGCTCAAATCCAAAAATATGACTCCAATCAGTCTCAAATATTTTTTCTATTGGGAAAACGTTGTTTTCTTTGATTGAATTTTTATTATTATTATTTAAGTGACCTTTTTTTATTGAAAACATTTTTTGAGGTTGGGGCTGCTTTTGTTTTCATTGAGTAATAAAGAAACAAATGTCCTACCCATAATATGGCTCAAATCCAAAAATATGACTTCAATCAAAAAATGTATTTTCAACAAAAAAAAATTTTCTATCAAAGACTCAAATATTTTTTTTGCGTTTGAACAAGTTTTTCTTTGATTGAAAACATTTTTTTTTGATTGAAGTTTTTTCTGATTGAAAACATGTTTTGCGATTGGAGCAACTTTTTCTTCGATTGAAAAATAAAGAAACAAATTTACCTTCATACTGGACTAGTTCTAGACTCGGTTTTAGATGGTTCTGGACTAGTTCTAGACTCGGTTTTAGACTGTTTTTGGGCTGTTTGTGGACTTGGTTTTATCCATGATGTTGGATGTGGGTTTAGACTAGTTATCTTACTGGTTATAAACTGTTTTTTTTTTTAATTAGTTTTGGACTGGTTTTTGACTGTTTTTGAGCTGATTCTAGACTAGTTTTGAACTTGGTTTTAGAAATGTTTTAGATTTGATTTTAACTTGTGTGAGGCAAACATTCTGACTGGTTTTAAACTGGTCCTGGACTTAGTTTTGGACTAGCTTTCTGACTGTTTTTAAACTGGTCCTGGACTTAGTTTTGGACTAGCTTTCTGACTGGTTTTAAACTGGTCCTGGACTTAGTTGTGGACTAGCTTTCTGACTGGTTTTAAGCTAGCTTTGGATTGGTTTATAACTGTTGTTAGACTTGTGTTGGACTTGATTGTACACGTGGTTCCAGACTGGTTTAAAACTGGTTTTGAGCTATTTTGGGGCTAGTTTGTCAACTTGGCTTAATACATTGTTTTGGACAAAGTCTTTGACTGGTTTTAAACTGGTTTTACATTAGTTTTAGACTGGTTTTGCTTTTAGTTCTGGACATGGTTCTGACTGGTTTTAGACCAGATTCTGGCTACTTTTAAAATGCGCCTGACTAATTTTAGACTTGTTTTAGTCCAGGTTCTGACCAGTTTTAAAGTGGCTCTGACTACTTTTAGACTGGTTCTGACTAGTTGTAAACTGGTTTTAGACTAGTTTTATACCTGGTTTTGTACCATTTTTAACCTGGCTTTCTAACTTTTCTTCCTCATCAGAACACCTGGACGTTCAGACATCTGTTCAGCTGACGTTGTGATGTCACTTCCTGCTGTTACCTGGTTTCCCTGTGGGTGCACAGACACCTGCTGCTGCAGTAGCGCCCCCCACAGGTGGTGCAGGTGTAATGCGACGGGAAGCCGCAGACGCAGCAGAAGTGTCGGGGCGGCAGCGAGGAGGGCGGGGCCACCGCCGACAGGTAGTTCGGCTCCGGTTTCTCAGACAGGTTCTGCCAATCATAGAGGAGAGGAGAGGTCAGCTGACGGCCCTCGGCCAATCAGAGAACGGGAGGACGAACGACTCACCTCCTCCTCCAGCAGAGTGGTGAAGTTTTTCCTGAAACGCTGTTTGAAGTGGTCGCCCCTCGTCTTCCTCTTCTTCTTCTCTGGACGGACAAAGGGACAGCAGTAGGTAAGACAGGGGACAGACAGGGGGACAGAAGTAGGTAAGACAGGAGGACAGACAGGGGGACAGACAGGGGGACAGACAGGGGGACAGACAGGGGGACAGACAGGGGGACAGAAGTAGGTAAGACAGGGGGACAGACTGGGGGACAGACTGGGGGACAGAAGTAGGTAAGACAGGGGGACAGACAGGGGGACAGACAGGGGGACAGACAGGGGGACAGACTAGGGGACAGACTAGGGGACAGACTGGGGGACAGACTGGGGGACAGACTGGGGGACAGACTGGGGGACAGAAGTAGGTAAGACAGGGGGACAGACAGGGGGACAGACTGGGGGACAGACTGGGGGACAGACAGGGGGACAGACAGGGGGACAGACAGGGGGACAGACAGGGGGACAGACAGGGGACAGACAGGGGGACAGAAGTAGGTAAGACAGGGGGACAGACTGGGGGACAGACTGGGGGACAGAAGTAGGTAAGACAGGGGGACAGACAGGGGGACAGACAGGGGGACAGACTGGGGGACAGACAGGGGGACAGACAGGGGGACAGACTGGGGGACAGACAGGGGGACAGACAGGGGGACAGACAGGGGGACAGACAGGGGGACAGACTGGGGGACAGACAGGGGGACAGACAGGGGACAGACAGGGGGACAGACTGGGGGACAGACTGGGGGACAGACTGGGGGACAGACTGGGGGACAGACAGGGGGACAGACTGGGGGACAGACAGGGGGACAGACAGGGGGACAGACAGGGGGACAGACTGGGGGACAGACTGGGGGACAGACAGGGGGACAGAAGTAGGTAAGACAGGGGGACAGACTGGGGGACAGACTGGGGGACAGAAGTAGGTAAGACAGGGGGACAGACAGGGGGACAGACTGGGGGACAGAAGTAGGTAAGACAGGGGGACAGACAGGGGGACAGACAGGGGGACAGACAGGGGGACAGACTGGGGGACAGACAGGGGGACAGACAGTGTGTCTCACCTGGTTCTTCTGTCTCGCTGAAGGCCGGAAGGCGGGCAGTAGGACCTGGGGGAGGCAGCGAGGACAAGGGGTCGTCCTGGAGGAAGAAGACAGAGACATGAGTAAAAGTTCTGGAAAACAGCCGGAACACCCTACTGGATCGTCCTACTGGATCGTCCTACTGGAGCATCTAGTGGAGCATCTACTGGAACATTCTACTGGATCATCTACAAGAACATTCTACTGGATCATCTACAAGAACATTCTACTGGATCGTCCTACTGGAGCATCTACAGGAACATCTACCTCCATGTAGTTAACATGAACTCAGAGGAACTCCATCAGGAGTTTCTACAGAAGGACAGATGAGACCTGAAGGTTTCTACTTCAATAGATTTTCCTGCAGATGTTCAGGTTTCTACATTGGTGGTTCCTCTAAGAACAGAAGATGAGGAGCTTCAGGACCTGGAAGTTGTCCTTCTCCAGCGCCTCCAGCTGCCGGGTCAGTCTCCTCTGACGGGTGGCCTCGTCCAGAACTCTGCGCTGACCGGCCTCCACCCGGGCTGATGGACAAACAAACAGACAGGTAGACAGGTAGATAGACAGACAGGTAGACAGACAGGATCAGTCAGTTAGGCAAAGTTGGAAAGATATTCACAGCATCAATAACTCATGAGATATAAGTTGTCAAAACATAAACAATGCCTCTTTCAAATCGTTGTAAGCTAGACAATGTGCTACAAGGCCAGTTTGATCAAAGGTCGCTGTCTTTAAAGCTGCAGAAATAACATTGGTGTCTATGAGCAGCTGGCGGTGTGACGGTGAACAGGGACCGTCTGCAAATAGCACAACTGCTGCAACAGTGAAGAGAGACACCACACAAATATTCAATAACTTCACTCTGATACACTGTAGAGCCACCACAATCATTGCAGCCTGAATGGGCTGCGGCTGGTCATACTACAACTACATGTTTTACTGCATCTTTACTTGTTGGACCACTCACTTTATCTTGATAAAAAGTTCTGGTTTTGCTTGTGTCATTTTCACAGGGTTGGGTGCAATTTAAAGACAATGGGAAGAGTCAGAAAAAGGAAGCAGAGCTCATAGGAAAGACCTATGGGCAATGAGCAGAACCATGAAGAGTTCTAACAATGCAAACAGAGATACAGGCTGTTCCTCCAAAACATGGTCTGAACCGTCTACAGCAATATTTAGTCAGGATAATCAAAACAATGTCACTCCAAAAACAGCAATGGAGTGAGGGATTTAGTTACCAAACAGCAGCAATTGAATGAAATTATGGGAGGTCATGGAACAAAAAAAAATGTGTGACTAAGGAACCATTAATGAGGCACAGTGAGGCATGTAAGGACAGTGGGACGGAGAACCAGTCACTCAGAATGATCCATGATGTCCAACAGAAATCAGACGAGGACACAGAAGAACATGTACAGGAAGAAGAATCAGATGGAAACAAGACTGATGAGAAAGAAAGAGAAAAGCCAACACTGCAGAGAGAAGGCCAACTTTAGCATGGACAGACAGGAGACAAACATCAGTGGAGGAAACTGCCAGTGGTGTCCAAAAAGTTCAAGATTACAGTGAATAAAAAGAATTGGAAAAAATTGTTCCACTGCCTGGTTCACTAAACATGAGGCCACCCTGGACCGATGTCCTGTTCAGCAGGTTCCACCAGAACAATCCCTGTTGTACTCTTGCCTTCAAGAGCCAGCAAATGTCCTCACAGTCAGAAAATGAACAGCCCACATTTAAACATCAGTGCTGTCTGTACATTCCCTTCTTACAATGCAAATATTTCTTTAGAATGAATAACAAGCCAGTGGGGGATGCCCAGGTTAAGATACTGGTGCTACAAAAAGGAAAAAGGACCCACAAAACAAGCGAAAGAAAATTCAGAGCAGCAGCAAACCCAAGAAGAGGGAGAACTGTAAGAGCGTTGGTTATGGAGGTATTTCAGGTGCAAAATGTTTGAGCACCTGTAACATCGAATTTGTAGTTGTGTACATTGAATTTGTATGTGTATCAGCAAATCTGATTTCCCACACTCTATGAGTTGTGTACTTGTAAAATAATTTTTTGTATGTGTCGATTTTTTTTTCTTCCCACAAATACAACACAAAAATACACATTCACAAATCGTAATTACAGGTGCACAAATCACATTTACAGGTGTACAAATCATATTTACAGGTGTACAAATCATATTTACAGGTGTACAAATCCTTCTCTACAAGTCACATATTTCAACACTGACACGCTCACATTTTGCACCTATTGTTGCAGCACACTAAGTGCAAAACATACTTGTGCACCTGTATTGTAAGAAGTGAAGCTGAGGTGAGAATTTGAATATGTGCAAATCTGAATGTGAACTTGTGAAATAAGTATGAAATAATTTACCACCAAAATACACAAATTGCTACTTACAACCACTCGAATCCTCCCCACGAGTCACACATTCTCTGTTTTCTACAGGTGCAAATCAGAAATCTACAGGTGCAAATCAGAAATCGTACTTCCGGTCCCGCTGAGATATTTGGTGCAAAACTACAAAACGATCCGATCTGTGTATAAATTCTATGCTCTGAGATTGACAGACTTTTCGGCCAGTCAGGGAGACGCTTTGCCCGCCCAGCCAATCAGAGGTTTTTATTCCGTCCGAGGTCGCTTTACCGACTTCCGGGTGTGGAATTTCACGATGGAGAGAGTGTAGGCCAGGGGTCGGCAAGTAGATGTTTGTAAACAATCGAACAGCGGGCCAACCTGCGGGCGGGTGCGCTCCGATTCCGCGAGCGGCGGGGGGCTGGCGATACCGCGAGCAGCGGAGCTTCTACAGCTGATCGCCGCTGCTTGGGACACACGTCTCTGATCACAGATGTATTAAAAAATGACTCCCGAGACACACACACGTTTTGCACACGTGTTGCTCAGTGAAATCTGGCTGGTACAACTGTGTCCGACCAGTAGTGCAAACGCGGAAATGCCCGGCAGCAGCCGACAACGCGAGTTTCGTGTTGGGGAGACGGACTGGCTTGGCTCCATGCCAAATCAAATTTTCAAAATCATCTGGTGGGCCAGATATTATTCCTGACGGGCCACTTTTGGCCCGCGGGCCGCCAGTTGCCGACCACTGATGTAGGCTTTGATTTCAATATACTAGGAGGAATGGATAAGTTATTTGAGTCATTGGGAAATGCGCATTATAGAGATTAGAGCAGACCAGCCGTCCAAAACAAGAACTCCCTACACTCTCTCCATCGTGAAATTCCACACCCGGAAGTCGATAAAGCGACCTCAGACGGAATAAAAACCTCTGATTGGCTGGGCGGGCAAAGCGTCTCCCTGACTGGCCGAAAAGTCTGTCAATCTCAGAGCATAGAATTTATACACAGATCGGATCGTTTTGTAGTTTTGCACCAAATATCTCAGCGGGACCGGAAGTACGATTTCGGATTTGCACCTGTAGAAAACAGAGAATGTGTGACTCGTGGGGAGGATTCGAGTGGTTGTAAGTAGCAATTTGTGTATTTTGGTGGTAAATTATTTCACATACTTATTTCACAAGTTCACATTCAGATTTGCACATATTCAAATTCTCACCTCAGCTTCACTTCGTACAATACAGGTGCACAAGTATGTTTTGCACTTAGTGTGCTGCAACAATAGGTGCAAAATGTGAGCGTGTCAGTGTTGAAATATGTGACTTGTAGAGAAGGATTTGTACACCTGTAAATATGATTTGTACACCTGTAAATGTGATTTGTACACCTGTAAATGTGATTTGTGCACCTGTAATTATGATTTTGTGAATGTGTATTTTTGTGTTGTATTTGTGGGTAAGAAAAAAAAATCGACACATACAAAAAATTATTTTACAAGTACACAACTCAGAGTGTGGGAAATCAGATTTGCTGATACACATACAAATTCAATGTACACAACTACAAATTCGATGTTACAGGTGCTCAAACATTTTGCACCTGAAATACCTCCATAGTTGGTGCAGGAGTGAACAAGCTAACCTACAGTAAACTTAAAAAAACACCTGTTGTTGAACTGATTTCAGGAAACATAACCCGAAGTCTAAATAAAAATGAATTAAAAGTGATCAGTTCAGAGGTTAGAAAAGGGAGAAGAATTCATGATGTTGTCATGGAGATGTACCTCCCTCTGAATATAATGAAGGAATGTGATAGCATGTTTCACAAGATGCCAGGGTACATACAGCACCCAGAAGTTGACCTTTTGCTGTACAGATGTACTCTGGAACAGATATAACTGTGCAACACCTGAGAAAGAAGAGCCCACTGACCTTACAGCTACATGCTACAGGTAGTGTTGGTCCAAAGTTCCTGGTCAGACCAAAAGACTCCTTTACTACTGTCTTACTCTTTCTGCACCACCAATCACATTCTGGTTAATGCAGTTCCTCTGAAAACTCTCACAGTACACAAAACTACGAGTACATGAAGGTGAAACAGATTCCAGCTGGGCACTACTTCAAAGTGTCCTTCTATTGTTCTACAGGGAGAGCATTGTCAGGGATTAGGACAGGGCTTTGGCCATTTGTTCTACACCGAAGACATGGAGGATCTCAGAACGTCTACGGTGCTACACAGATGCTCTGTACATGCTCTTAAAGCAGTTTCTCAGTCAACTGGGAGAAAAAAAACGCAGACAAAGGTGAGAAAAATTTTGCAACATTTGCATTTGCCAGACTCCAAAACAGCCCTCAACAATGCTATGAACGTCATTGGATTAATACCCTGGTCAGACTGTCAGGTTTTTTTCTACAGTGTATAAGAGTGAAGTTATTGAATATTATTAATATTAAAATAATAATAAAAAATTATAAAAAAAATCCTCATAATTCTTATTTTTAAATTAGCACCAAAGCAAGAGTTGTAGTATGACCAGCCACAGCCCATTCATGGCTGCAGTGATTTTGGTGGCTCTACAGTGTGTCAGAGTGAAGTTATTGAATATTTGTGTAGTGTCTCTTTTCGCGGTTTTGCAATTTGCAGACGGTCCCTGTTCACTGTCACACCGCCAGCTGCGCACAGACACCAATGTTATTTCTGCAGCTGTAAAGACAGCGACCTTTGATAAAATTGGCCTTGTAGTGCATTGTCTAGCTTACAACGATTTGAAAGAGGTATTGTTTATGTTTTGACAACTTATATCTCATGAGTTATTGATGCTGTGAATATCTTTCCAACTTTACCCAACTGGATCAGTCTCGGTCCCAGAAGGTATACTCGTAAGAAGTTGTCTGACATTCAGACCAGACTTAGTTGTAAAAAACGTTGATTTGAAATTTCATTTCTCTTCTTTTTGCATCTGAAGCCTCCGCGACATTTCCTGAAACTGTTCCTGACCTGTCTGGAGGTAAGATGAATTCGGCCGATAGCTGGACCCACTTCTGGCAACAAAACCCCCAGAATCCTTCTGGGTGTTCCGCTTAAACTAAACGCAGAGGAGCCGTCTTATGTTGGGCGACCAGTCTTCTTTAAATAGCATTTTTAAAACCATTTTTTAAAAATGAATTATTTATACGCCGAATAAGCTGCTGGTGAGTTCTGATAGTAAACGTTTAGCTTCCACGTCAACAACAAGACACATCCTTCAGAAAATCGTAGTTTCGCTAAAAGTTGAAATTTTTTTCAGTGAACCCCCCACATGAAGGACGAAGTAGTCACATCCGTTTTCACACCTTAAATCTGTACATTTCTCTGAACCATCTGCAGCGTTATATGGGTTAATTAGTAGAAAATGATCCTGAACCTACCGGAGCCTTTCTTCTCCAGCACCATGTTGTCTGCTGTACGGCGGCCGCGCAGCTCCAAACCTGGCGAAGCGCAAACTGGTTCACAGCAGCCCCGTTAACACCGACAGCACCGATAAGCTACTGAAGCGTTCACATGGACACTGAAACCTGATTTAATCACGATTCTGTGTATTGACGGGTTCCTGAAAAGCGCTGCGGCGAGTTTCCGTTTCTACGGCGAGCGACACGGTGCTATTTTCTGATCGCGTTCCGGCCTCCAGCTTCAGGAAACACGAGAACATGAAAACTTCCAACTTCTTCAAATTAAATCTCCCTGCGAAAAGAAAAGTTAATTAATTACAAGATTGAGCTTATTTCCTGATTTAGTTTATGTGGATCTAAAGTTGGATTTTCCCTCAGTTTGTGTCGAAAACTAAATCTAGAAAGTCACTAAACAAACTGATTTCACTGCTGATTGATCCGTGGATTATTTAGATTATTGCCGATATCATTTCTGAAGTTTTGATTCATTTTGGATTCAAAGTTTTTGCCATTTGTAAATGACTTAAGTTGATTTCATCTTGTCTTGTGCAGCTTTGAGTCATTCTGGAGAAATTTTGAGAAGCACAGTGGTGGCAGCATCATGATGTGAAGCACGGTGGTGGCAGCATCATGATGCGAAGCATGGTGGAGGCAGCATCATTGGGGTGGATCCAGATTCATTTTAGTAGGGGGCCCCAGGGGGGTACAACAGATATTTTGAGAGGCACTGAAAAGTTGTAATAAAAAATGAAAGCTGCTACCAACCTCTGGCTTTTCCAAAGTATTTTTCATGGTTTTTTGTCTCTTTAACCCAGTAGTAAAGCTGTATATGACCTTTTCATTTTGGACTGTTAACATTCAAATTCTGATGGACTTGTTTCCTTTTTATGTGAATTCAGCTGCAGCATCTGCCTGTTCTGTAAAACTGTTAGCTCAACCACAGAATCCTGAGGGCAGTTAAGAGACAAATATTGTACAAGAACAGCTCTATATACAACCCTGTTAATTTCCACTTCTTAGAATGTTTACTGACAATTATCACACCTAAAATAAGAAATAATATTCTGGACTTTTAGCAGCTAGTTCTCAGCTGTAAACCATAAACATCATAGGGTTCTGTGTGCTAATCAGTCTGAATCAAAATGAGTTCTACCCAATACACAGTGAACAACAGCAATCTGTACCCTTGATCTGTGCTAAAATAATCTGAAATGTTCTGTGCAGTAATTTTAAAATACAATAAAATACATTAAGCAGCACTCTGTACATTTAACAGTAAACCTGAGAACAACAATAAACAGGAACAATACTCCATATTCTTCAGTCATTTAATAGTTCACAGCTCAGCAAACATCAGTGTTCTGCATAGAAATCACTAAAAGCTGCTCTCAGTAATCTTCCACAGTGAGCAGATGTTCTTGTGTTGCAGGTCCATGGTCCAGACGTGGACGTAGAACAGGCCGGGGGGGTCTGGTACCGTGGACTTCCTAGAGCTCCTCCTCTTTCTGCATTCTTCATATGGGATGTAAATAAAGTAACGCTGGTTTAGCACGTCCATCAAAGGCCTGTAGGTGTGAAGCAGGAAGTCCTCCACAGTGAGGATGTGAGTCTCCTCCTCCTCCTTCAGGACCATCTCTGTGTCCAGGCTGTTATTAACGCCATGAGACTTCTCAGACTTCACCGGGTTCTCCAGCCACGCGTAGATCCTCCTCATCATGGCGTCCATGTCCAGAGCAGTGATGACATCGTACTGCTTAAAGCCATCTTCACCAACTTCAGTCTGATCTTGGTGCTTGAAGAAGTCATCCTGATGGACCAGCAGCAGTTGGACAGGTTCTTGATCAGGCGGTTGGTGAGGCTGGTTTTCCCTCCATCGGTTACGCCACCGATACCGATGATGTATTTCATGTTCTCTGATCGGTCAAAGCTCAGAAAAAGGGTCAAAAACGTCAACAAAAACCAGGTCAGGAGCGATCAGATGTGGAAGAAAGCTGAAAAAGAGAAGGTTGCAGCAGGAAACGTCACCTACTGGAGTCCTCCATGGACCTTGAGTTTAGTGAGTAAGGTCAGAGCAGAAAGAGCTGCTACTCAGACGCCGTTCTTCCACCCAGAGAGGACCTCTTTCTGCTGTCGCTGCTACACAGACTGCCCTAGTGGAGGTTTGAGGGGGAATATTCCTTTTAACAGCCCCTCAGGTCTCTGTGAGGATTTTGGATGGAATACTCTGTTAAACCAACATTTTAGGTGCATGTCCAGGGATTTAAGGTGGAATGTTTCTTTAAGGTGGATGTGTGAGGACCTTGTAGGTGGAATATTTCCTGAAACCAACCTTTTAGGTCAACATTCAAAGATTTAAGGTGGAATATTCCTTTAAACCAACCTAAATTTCATGTTTTGATCATTATCAGGTGAGAAACCTCAATCCAGACTCCTCATGAAGACGTCTGAGATTTATGCTGTTATTTGTTTAGTCCAGACTAAATGACAGAAATCCACAACAGTAATTTTATTTCAGGACTCGGTTATTAAATGTCAAAACAATCCATGTGACTCTAAAAACTCAACAGCTTTACAAACTCGAAGATTAAACTCTCCACAAGGATCCAGAAGAAGTTGGACTTCTACATGAGAGCTTTAGTTATTCTTCATCTACTTCCTGAAAAGTTTGGTCAATAAAAAAGACAAAAACTCATATTTTCAGCTGAACTAAAGACAGACTTTGTGATTTTTCTGCTCACATGTTGTGTTGTTGTAAACTTACTCTTTCAACCCCTGGAAACCAGCGTTTGTCCTGTTTTTGCTCCTTGGCGACCCTAAACAGCTGGTTGTAATGTTTTCTGATCAACACACCATACTATGATGTTTTTACAGTGAAGGTTCTACTATGGAACCGGTTTGACATGTTCAGGCGTTCTTTGTGTGAAAACTCAGAGATTTCAGGGATCAGAAGGTGGTTTTCAACTTTCTTTGTTAACTTTCTGCTTCAACTTTAAACTAAATTTCCTTCACTAAGCCAGCCCTCTGGACTTCCAGTAAGCTGTGTTCCTATTGGCTGTCCAGGTGGCTGCTTGGTGTCATCAGGAACACCTGAGCAGCTCAGTGTCTTCCTGCTTTATGTCTGCAGTCAAACATTTCCTCTGCTTCTCTTCACTGAACCTGGTTTTCTTCCGTTGCTTTAGTTTGTTCTTTAGGCGTTCTTTAGCCACAGTTAGCACATGGTGCTAATGTGTGCAGTGATTAGTGGGTTTGGTGCAGCTGAGTTGTGTCTTTATCTTGGCTGTAGTGAGTCTTTAGAGGTTTTTGGTTGTTTGTGAACCAACGTTGGTTGTCCAGAAGGTAAGCGTTCCTGTCCTGATTCTCTGTTTAAAGAGCTTCTCTGGTAGGCTGCAGGAGACTTTAGCGTTTGGGTTGTGCTAGTTTGGTTTTTGTCTGGTTTCATTTGGACGACTATCTTGAGGCCCCTCCATGTGGTTGAGTGAGGTTTTCTGGAACAGTTCTACAAAGCAACCTGCAGCAGAAGAGACTTTGAGAGTTTTTAGGAAGTTCTGGAGACCAGACTTTAGAGCAGCAGAAACATTTGTCAGCAGTTTGAGCAGGAGAAGGTGAGCTTCAGAGTAGAAATGAGAAGGAAACCTTGTTGACCCGTGTGGTGAGGTCCTGGACCAAGAGTTTGAGCAGGTTGTGAAGAGTCTGCAGTTCTTTGGTCTGAAAGCACCAGAAGAGTCGACTCATTAAAGGAGAAAACGGGAGATATTGTTGGTTCTTCTGTCGCTCTGCAGTTTCCTTAGACTGAATATCAAGTTTTTATTTTAAATGATTTACTGTGTGAGCCCAAGAAGACTTCAATAAACTCCCTCCATCCCCTGAACACGTTTTATTACCATGTTTGATCTCTTCTAAATATGTTTTTGAGTTTTAATCATATTTTTTCTCTTTGCTTGTTTAGTTTTGTCATCTGTGTGAAAGGTTCTAAACAAATAAAGTTGAATTGATAAACTGAATAAGTGATGAACTCATGATTGTGATTTAAGGGTTTGACTCATTTTTAAGGTTGGGGTTCAAATCTGGACAGAAAAAAAGATTAAAGAAATAAACTACATTAAAAAAAGCAATTAAATCACAGGAAAAAACATTTAATACAATAAAACTTTTAAAGAGAAAACTAAAGACTAAATACAATGAAATTATATTAAACAGAAAATATTTAATTATGACATTAAACAACATATTTAAACAAAAATATTAAACATTAAAGATGAAATATTTTTAAAATTAAACCTTTAAAAAGACAAAACATTTAATTAAAAAATTGAATCTCAAACACAAAACTTTAAATAGAAATTAAACAGGAAATACAACAAAGCATTTAAAAAGAAAATTAAACATTAAAAGGTGGTAAAACATTTAAAAAGAAAAACCTTAAAGATTTAATCTAAAAATTAAACATTGGGAAAGAAAAGGAAATTTATCAAACAAGCTGATAAAACATTTGAAAAAACAATTAAACATTAAAAAGACAAAACATTTCAAAATTAAATCAGACAGAAAAGAATAAAATGTGAGAAAAGAGCAAAACTAAAGATTTAATAAGAATCAAACTAAAGACAAAACATTAGAAAAGACCCCAGTTAGACTTTAGAAGATCAAATTAAACCGAAGAGACGATAAAACGATGAAAAAGAGCAAAAACAGATAAAGGTCTTAAAGCGTTTTCTAGTCTGAAATGAAAACAAGTTGTTTCTTCAAACATTTCCTCTTTCTGTGTTCTTGGTTTGACTGTGGACAGATTTACTAAGAACTCATTTCAGAAAACTGCTTTCCAGATAAAGTCTACTAGTAGTTGAAGGCATCGATCAAACTAATGTTACCTTCTGATCTCCACAAACTTTACTGTTCAGTGAAGAGAATCAAAGTTTGTTCAGGATTTCTAAAGAACCCACAGGTGAAGGTCTGAGAAGAACTCAGATGGATGGTCTAAATGTGAAATCAAGACTCATGGTCACAAGTTTTAAGGCTTCTGTTCACCACAAAGTTCAAACTAACACACAAGTACTGAGAAATTTTTAAAACTTCAGTCCTCAGACTGTCTGAAGGTTCAAACTAACAGTGAACTACTTGGGAACTTCCTCCGCCCGTCCAGTTTTTTGAAAATTCGAGTCTCGACAGTTTTTCTGAGTTTCTGGAGTTTCCACCAGGTCAGAGGCAGAACAAGCTGTCATGAAGAGGTGTTGAAGTCAGCGAGGATGGAGTGACTTTTTACAGCGACGAGAAGGAAGACGACTAGAAGATCAGGGGCCTCATTTATAAAACATTGCGTAGGATCCATACTAAAGTTTGTGTATGCTGAAAATCTGAAATGGGCGTCTGCCCTTCACCTCTGATCTATAAAACTGTGTGTAAGCACAGCTGCACGCAATTTCTTGATAAATCACACACCAGCTGGAAGATTGCACAGGTGGATCCACCTCACATTCCGCCCACAACACACCCACATTTTACCATGAATGGTCAATGCAAAGTAACTCATGAATGTATCTGTATAGAAATAAGCTGCTGATCCACGGCATTTCACGCAGCGCCCCCTGCAGTCTTTTCACTGCTGTGCGTCAGGATGAATGAATCATGTGTTGACCCAGGCCACCCTGCCACTAAATTTGTTATGATCATGTCCGATGTACAAATAATTTATACACTGACTGAATGTGCATTTTTTCGGTTCACAGACAAATTCATCTTCACTTGGAGCCCTTACAGCAACATGAGTGCAGTCAGTTACGCCGATTACATTTGGGAAACCGGACATTGCTGCAAATTTCCGTTTAATGTTGGCCTGTTCACCCACAGTGTAAGGAAACCTGATGTACTGACTGGTCATGTTTATAATGTCATCCTAAACAGCTGGTATTATTGCACTGAGGGATGGTTGTGATATCCAGACCTAAAGGACATCATTTAACTGTAGATCAGACCCAGATAGGATTTAGACAACAAATGTAACCTCATATATTCTTCATATTAAACACATACCTGTCGGCCACTTAACGCTGGAAGGAGCCGGTGTCTCCAGAAACCCCCGAGTCGTCAGCTCCTGTGTCTGTACCGGGATGGTTTGGGCGGGGGGGTCGGTCTAAGACGGCCCAGTTCAGCACATAGATCCAAGAGTACTGCTCTAGGGAATCTGAATCTGCTTATTAGCCAGTCATCGTCCAGGAAATCCCCGTGACCCTAAAATCTCTCTCCATTCTTAACGTGATCTTCCAGCAATGCCAGCTCATCCACTGTGCCACATTACGCACGGCTGTCACCCGCTATTTATCTGCTTGATCAGCGATTGGACTGATTGTCACATGCCTTTTCCAAATTGGTAATCAATCAGTGCCACTCACCGCTCTATATCATTTGAAGATGAAAGTTTGATATATGAACATAGTTCTGCAAATACAGTCGTAGGCCGAATGACGCACTATATGAGCATCTACAACAATGAGGGTTTATGATTATCCGGCTCTACAAGTCTAATATGTGATAACAATAAAGGTTTGAGATCAATCTGGTTTCAATTCACCACTTCACCCTCCATCACTGCCGTTCCCTCTGTCTCCAAAATGTGCTTAAGCAAGCATCAAAGTTGGTGCACCGGTGTGCACATTCTCACGCCAAGCTTGTTTTTAGAAATCACAACGTACACAGCGTACGCCACTTTCTACGCAAAGGTTGTGATTTACGCCACTTTCTCGCCCTGTTTTGTGCATACACAAGCTTTATAAATGAGGTCCCAGGTCTTTAACCAGCATCCCTAAAATCCATGGAGTCACTCCAGAGAAATGAAGGGAGGTCAACTTTTATCAGCCTCCATCCAGATGTTCAACTTAAAATCTTTACTTTTTAAAAAAAATTATTTCCAAAATAATTATTTTATTGGATTCCTTGACCCCAAAAATGTACACTTTGACACGAAATTTATCATAGCAAATTTATCATTATAGCTGTAACAGAAGCAAAGATATGGGCATCTCAAGGATGGTTGGTGGCCAAAGCATGATCTCACTTGTGTCTTAGGATAAATTTATTTGTATGACCCTAAGGTACTTCCATACCAAAGAAGACCTTTGCATCATGACTTGAAGTCAAAAGTCACTTGACCTCCCTACTAATAGGACCATAGATATAAATCAGTAGATAGGCCACGCCCCTCTGAGCTGCGTGCTACGAGGCTAAGCTAGTGGGGTAAAGTTTCAGAACATTCCGTTGATGTAGACGGAGTGAAAACAGAAACAAGTCTGCCGACTCACTTCATACAGTTGCACACTACGTTGTACGATTGAGACAAGGAAACTTGGAATGACTTTTCATAAGAAGAGTTTTTGGCTCTTTTTTCAGTTGTACAAGCAGCAGTAGTAGTATAAATAGCTGTTAGAGTAGTAGAAGTAGTATCAGCATGTGTACTAGTATTACAAGTTGTAGTAGCAGTGACAGTATCAGCAGCAGTAGTTGGTGTATTACCACTAGTAGTAGCATTACTATTAATACTACCAATACTAGTTATAAATCCTACCTCATATAAATCCAGATTAGCATCCATGTTTTCCTTCCAACCAGTTTTATGATTGGGATTACAGGCAGTTCTTTGGGACTGCTCTCAAAGACTGGTTTTAAACTGGTTCCGCATAGTTTTAGACTGGTTCTAACTAGTTTTAGACTGGTTTTAAACTGGTTCTGACTAGTTTTAGACTGGTTTTAAACTGGCTCTGACTAGTTTTAGACTGGTTTTGGTTTGTCTTCTGGACAGAAGATATTCATTGAAGATTCAATCCCGGTTTTTATTTTAGGTTCCACACACTGATTAAATGAAGGCAGTTGATGAAGCAGATTCTCTCGTGGCAGACAGACGACACCAAGATGTTTCAGTTTCAGCTCAGTTTTTTATTAAAATCTCAACACAATAATTTAATGCAATTTGTACAAAGCTGATTCCTCGTATGGACTGAAACCTGGAGGCGTTGGTTGAAACCTTGCTTCCCACACAGACAAACTTTTAAAAAAAAAAATCCTGCGAGGAGACGATGGTTTGGCACCACGAAAGAAACGTGAAGAGGTAAATTTTAAAAAAACTAAACAACAAAGATTACAATGTGAAATATAAAAAGGCCTTTAGCGTTTCCCCGGTAACAGTTTAAAAGATCTCAAAGTGGAGTTTCACCCCCTGAAAACTCAGTCTTCAGACTTTAAAGTTCTGCTCTTTACAACACATTCACTCTATGGACTTCAACTCTAACAGACCCTCTGATTGGCTGAGAGTCACACAGAACAGCATCTTGTAGAGGGCGCTGTGTGCTGGGAGTGCCAGAGAGCAGCGCTCCCTGCAGGAGCTGCATTTCCAGGACCACAGCTGCAGCATCGCATTTCAAGGACATTGTTTATCACGACAGCACCACCTACTGAGTTAAATAACTGAGGGAACAGCACTTGTTGCAGGAAGGATCACATTTTTGATATGTTAGCATCTGGCATGTTAGCGTCTGGCATGTTAGCATCTGACATGTTACCGACGACGCGTTAGCATCCGACACGTTAACATCTGACACATTAGTGTCCAGTATGATAACGACGACACGTTAGCCTAAGACATGTTAGTTTCCAGCACGCTGGCATCTGACATGTTAGCAATGACACATTAGCGTCCAGCACTTTAGCATCTGACATGTTAGCAATGGCACGTTAGCATCCGACACGTTAACATCTGACAAATTAGTGTCTGATAAAACAATGACACGTTAGTGTAAGATATGTTAGTCTCTGGCACGTTAGCAATGACATGTTAGCATCCAGCACATTTGCGTATGGCACAGTAACATCTAGCATGTTAGCATCGAACACGTTAGCATCTCACATTATAGCGTACCACATGTTAGCGTCTGGCACGTGAGCATCCAACATGTTAGCATCCAACACAGTGTCTGGCACATTAACATCCAGCATATTATGATACATGTCCACAGGACCCATTTTTCTCGGATGTAAACACATCTGAAAATTATCAGCTTGGTGAGCGGATCACTAGCTGGTCACAAGACAGCATTTTGAGCTTCAGTTCGTTAGAAGCATCGGACTGACATGGTGTCTCGATCACAAACTTTCTCTTTTATTCCGAAAACAGTTCAGCAAAAAGTATTTCTGAAAGCATTAATAATCTGCTGAATCTGTCTTTGTTTTAGTTAAACGGCAATAGTGTCACGAAAGTTTCACATTGATTTGGACCTCCAAACGCACCGCAACAGAACCAGCATTCAACGCGGTGCGTTTCATGTAGACAATGAATGGGATGCGAGAAATTGACGGATCCTGTTGACACGTACCATAAAGAAGAAGCACCTGCTGCAGGAAGGGCCACATTTCTGGCCAGAAAAGAGAGCAGCAAGACGTGACCCCTCCCCAAGCTAACGATGACTTTTCAACTATCCAACGACCTTGTTATTCTAAATTACACAATCTGCTGAACAAGTTCAACTGCAGGACATAACGTAGTACAGCAGGTCCTCAGTTTACGACGTCCTCGACCTACGGCGTTTCATGGCTACGTTACCATCTCCCATAAATTTGTGAAGAAAGTCTTGTTCCATCATTCCGACATACGGCGTTTGCAACGTTAAAACAAATTCTGCGCAGGAACTAGCTGGCAAGTGGAGCAAACAAATACTTTGTCACGCAGCGCTATACGAGGAAGACGGCTTTGTTTACATTCACCGGTTGTAGGCCACATTCGTTACAGCGTGCGAGTTCCGACTTACGGCGAAACTGAGTTACGTAGCGGCGTAGGAAATAGAATTTTGACGTAAGCCGAGGACCCCTGTATTCTGGTTGTAATTTTGGAGGATTTTAGCGAAGTTTAGTCAAATTCAGTAGGCTGAGCTGATGCAAAAAGACAAAGGTCCTGAAACTGCAGACACATGCTGTTACCTGCAGGAGCAGCGCCCCCTGCTGTTTGTATAGTTGAATGGACAGCACCAGCACACACAGACGGACACAAACAAACAATCACGGAGTGTGTTCTTGCATAGAATCAGGCATCAAATTAAGGCAGCATGGTGACGACTGATTGCAACCTCTATGAGAGGCTCTTATTTTGAAATGCTTGGCAGGACCACATCATCTGCTGTGTGGTGGCGCTACTGCTTGTTCTGAATAAAAATAGGTTGATTCTTACTGTGAAATATCAACAACAACAACAGGTCCGGTGGCTGCGGAGACAGAAATGGGTCAGACATGTTGAAATGATTTAAAACAAGGCGATGCGTTCAGGGTCATCACATCTGTTTCTGTCTGTGATGATGAGGTTGGTTGATGTTCTCTCACACACACTCTCTCACACTCACACACAGATTAGGGGGTTGTTAGGGGTCCACGAAAGATACCATGATGTATCTGGTCCCCCTGGTGGTGGGTAGCCCTTCGTGATAGTGTGTCAGCCGGCCGGGGTGCATGAAGGACCAGCCCTTTCTGGGAGACTCCACCTTGCAGTCGTACCTCAGGAACCTACAGCCTCCGCCCTGACACAGCGACAGAAATCAGTTTAGTTTAAATTCTTCTTGAACCATCAGCTGTTGAATGCTTTCATCAGATCAGGAGACCGAGTACCTCGTAGTCGACGCCTTTATCGTTCAAGGCGATGTTGATGGTGAAGGTGGAGGAGTCATGATGCGGCCGCAGAGACGGCTGCTCATCAGGACGGTAACGCACCACAAAGTTCATGATGGCCTGAGCCTGACGGACACAAGGACAAAGAAAAAAAACTTTAAATTCAACTTAACACAATCAGTCAATGTTCTTAATTTCCTACAAACGCTGAGAACTCCACTGTATCATGAGGCTTGGATCTGGACCGTACCATGGGATCTGGACCGTACCATGGGGTATGGGTCTAGACAGTACCTTGGAGTTCGGGTCTGGACCATACCTTTGGGGTTCGAGTCTGGACCGTACCATGGGGTATGGGTCTAGACAGTACCTTGGAGTTGGGGTCTGGACCATACCTTTGGGGTTCGAGTCTGGACCGTACCATGGGGTATGGGTGTAGACAGTACCTTGGAGTTGGGGTCTGGACCATACCTTTGGGGTTCGAGTCTGGACCGTACCATGGGGTATGGGTCTAGACAGTACCTTGGAGTTCGGGTCTGGACCATATATTTGGGGTTCGAGTCTGGACCGTACCATGAGGTATGGGTCTAGACCAGGAGTCGGCAACCTTTAACACTCAAAGAGCCATTTCGACCCGTTTCCCACAGAAAAGAAAACACCGGGAGCCGCAAAATCCTTTTGGCATTTAAAATGAAGACACGACTGCATATATCGCTTTTTTACCTCTATGCCCTTGTTAATCAGTCGTGATTAATTAATTACAAAGCCTCTAATTAGATAGATTCATTTTTTTAATTGTGTCCTTTCACTAATATTTATCTTACTTGGTTAATGTCATTTTTGCTCCTGGACCTCATATGTTACGTAATGTTAGCTGGAAATCAATATTTTGCGAATTTCAATTTAACTTGTATAATGTATTTATCTTAAGCTAATAACTTTTCTCCGGTAAGTCGCTGCCCTATTTTCCAAGACGACACTCCTCTGACTCTCTGACCTGCTACCTGGACATCGAGCCGTGTTCTTGCGAGTAGCGTGTATTACCCAATCAAAGAGTAGATACTGAGCAAGACAATTATCCGTAGTTTACCTTCGTACTCACGAGTATTTTTGACTCAAAGACAAGATACAGGCTTGTCATTCTTGAGTACAAAACAACGTGAAACTACAGGCGTTGCTTCTCCAGGAGTAAAACAAAAAAAGGCATGAAACGTGTGGGAATCGGAAGCTCCGTGTTGTCTCTCTGCATCAACTTTGTGCTCTCATGTCCCAGGGGGAAACCCCAGGAGCAAATCCGGTGGAGTGACACGTCAAAATAAGAGCGGTAATTTCACAATAAAACTCTCTATATTAAAATGCATTGAAACACGCCTGAAAGGCAGAACAATTTATTTTCCGAAGTTACAGGGAGCCACAACAGAGGGCTGAAAGAGCCACATGTGACTCCGGAGCCGCAGGTTGCCGACCCCTGGTCTAGACAGTACTTTGGGGGTTCGGGTCTGGACCGTACCTTGGGGTAATATCCTGGATAGAGTTTTTCGGTGACTGGAGCGATGTACTCTTTGAGGAATTTGAGCCACTCCTTCTCAAAGCCGATCTGGTTCATATGGATGTCCACAGTCGGGACGTTTTCATAACCGCCGGCCAGTCGCTCGTCCTGAACAACACAAAAAGGACACACAACTTTCAGAGCCTAGAACTCACTCTCCACTAATACAGACCGTCACAATGAGCGGTTACCTTGTGCGATCCTCCGGACCACTCGCCATAGTCCTCCATGGTCTCCACCAGATGGTCGCACATCTTCTCTGAGAAAGCTGGAAACCAGTAAACATCTGGACAGGGCTGAAAGACAGAATATTATGAAACCACAAAGATGTGTATGTCCTGATCTGAACAGTGAGGTCACAGAAACTTATCCTAATAATGTGAAACTTTTTGTCTCGTTTCATTACCTGCTCCACGAAGCTCTCCTCGTCCTCGAAGATCTTGGAGTAGTTCTCGTGGATGTACTTCTCCTTCCAGTCCTGCAAACACAGACAGGTTCACCTCCAACCTCCCCTTCTGTTTACCGTGTGCTTGTGTTGGTGTGTTCATCGTGTTGGTCTGACCATGGGGTTGTCAAAGATCTGCCACATGTCCGGGTGCAGCCTGGACGTGTTGAAGTTGGCCGACGCCACCAAACGGCCAAACTCGTCCCGATTGGACACAAACATGAAGACGCCCTGTGGACATAGAGGTCCGTCGTTAAAGGAAACCACAACCTCCCTGAATACAAGATAAGAGACAGTTTATGATAAACTGCCAGAAACCTGTCGGCAGGTTTGAAAGTTATGCTACCTTTCCGACAAACTGAGAGCTCTGATAAGTTTGTCTTAGTGGAATACGTATGAAGGTGCCGGCGGTTCAGGTGTTGGTTTACCTGGTCTCGGATGCTCCGGCAGAACACCATGTCTGGGTCCATTCCATCATCCACGTACAGGCTCACCTGGGACAGTTTGGATCGCAGCATGCTGCCTTTGATCAGGTAAGCTTGAGTGATGTAGGGCACGTTCCACAGACCGCTGCACAAAGAGATTATGGTAGAGACATGCACAGAATCCCCGGGTACCGTTTAAGTGTCTCCAAACTTGAACATCAATGCTTTAATATGTTAAAAACAGCAGGGTATTGGTGCATCAAATTGTCAAAACCTGGAAAACTAGGGTATCTTTGTAGCTCAACTGTTTGAGCGGACAACCCAAAAACAAGGACTATAGTCCCAACGCAGCGGTCATGGGATAGAGCCCGACCTACGGCCATTTGTGCAGGTCATTCCCCTACTCTTCTAGCTACGTTTCTCATCTCTCTCCACTTTCAAACTATAAAAAGGCTAAAAAGCCACCCAAAAAAGTAAAAAACAAACAAACAAAAGACTCAGAAATTAATGCACAGAAGCATCAAAAACCTGGATAATACCAAACAGAAGTACCAATTACCTAGCCTAGCTTAGCGAGACTGTATTCCCGTTATAAGGGATATACGGGAATACGGTCTAGCCCTCCTCCATTGACACATTTTGACAGGTTTTCAAGCTCCGAGCAGCTCAGACCGAACCAATCAGAGCACCAGAGGAGGGAGTTAACGATGCCTCATCTTCAGGGCCGAGTTGGCGACCGCAACAGAGCGAGGTTTCTCTCGTGCGCTTTCCTCTGTTTTGCACGGGCTGAATTTGTCCTTAAAACCTCAACAAGAAGCAGCTCTTAAAGCTTTTCTTTTTAAAAAGGATGTATTTTTAATTCCGGCAGGCTGTACGATAGAATGCATAATGCTGCCCTCCACTGTTGAAAGGGAGAGCTTAGATTTTCCTCAGGACCCCTGTACGGCGAAGGAAGCTGTTAAAACTACAAAACATCATGGCGGAAAGGCCATTGTTAGGTCGCTTAGTGATTGCGTCACACATGTGTTACGCTGATTGGCTCTCTCCAATTCAAGCTGTGATCGGTAGTCCCGCCTCTGGGCTAGATTTGGTTCAATGGAGCAGTTCCAGACTGACTTTATGTGTATTTGTAATACACAATATAAAGGCTGTCTGGTCCCCAGGCAACCAATTACCGGGATAACAATGCATAAAAAAGCTGGTTATTAGTGTAATAAATCATCAGTTTATTACATAAATGCACAGAAGCCTCAAAAACATGCAGAATTCCAATGGAGGGAACCAATGATGTACAGTCAGTTTGGACAAATTTAAAGTCATTGTAGACACGTTTTAGTCACTTTTGGCAAGTTTTAGTCACTTTGGATAAAGTTCGGTTTAAAATTTAATCAGTTCCTTCAACAGCAGCAAATAATCCATTAACAACTGAAGGGTCTGGAAGCAGAGTGGTCTGACCCACACTGTGTAGCTTCTGAGAAAAAATGGCTTCAAAGTTTTTGTTTTCCAGAATGGTCTGACATTGGAAGCGCTGCTGTAACACTCCGTTTAGGTTTGGTGGGATTGTTTGTGGGTTGGACCACTCAACTAGCCATGGTTGTGTGTTTTTGCGTTTGCACTCACATCCTCTTGCCCTGCACGATCTCAATGTAGTCCTCAGATCTGGAGTAAAACCCTTCAGGACTCAGAGCTCCCCAGAAGTTGCTCCACAGCTTCCCATGTTTGGACAGCATTGGTGCAATCACTGACCTGAGAGAGAAGGTTTACAATCAGTACCAGACACAGCCGACCAACAGAAAACACACCGACAGCGAGGGGACCTACCTGTTCTCCTCGATCAGGATCCTCAGAGTGTCGGGGTTCGTTAAAGCCACATCAGAGTCGATGCTGAAGTAGTAGTCGCATTCTGGATCCTTCTTACAGGCCTCGCTGGAAACACACCAACATGTCAGGGTGGTTTGGAACGCTCATTTTCCTTTCTGACTCAGTCAGCAGGAGTCCAGACAACAAACAGGTCAGAGAATCACCGTAACTGTCTGCAAACAGTCATCAACTAAGTTTTAGTCACTTTGGACAAAGGTTGAGTCAATTTAGAAAAGTTTAAACTCACTCAGGGCAAGTTTTAGTGACTTTGGACAGGTTTAAAGTCACTTTGGACACTTTGGGGGTGGGGGTGGGGGTGTGTGTGTGTGAACGGACAGGCGGTGGAGGTTTGGAGAAATAAACGTGTCATCCGGAGGTCGACTGCCCCCTGCTACGTGTGCGTGTGAGGAGAGGGGAGGAGGAGCAATTCTCTCCCTGGCTGCTCAGCCTGTTTACAAAGAAGCTGATGCAGAGGAAGAACAAGGTGCATGATGCTTAATGCAGCGTTCAACCGACTAGTAAAATACTAAACGTTTAATAAATGAGTAGGCGGTTAAACGATTAAACGACTAGTGCGCACATCCCTAGTTTGGACAGGTTTAAAGTCAGTTTGGACAAGTTTAAAGTCAGTTTGGACAGGTTTAAAGTCAGTTTGGACAGGTTTAAAGTCAGTTTGGACAAGTTTAAAGTCAGTTTGGACAAGTTTAAAGTCAGTTTGGACAGGTTTAAAGTCAGTTTGGACAAGTTTAAAGTCAGTTTGGACAAGTTTAAAGTCAGTTTGGACAAGTTTAAAGTCAGTTTGGACAGGTTTAAAGTCAGTTTGGACAGGTTTAAAGTCAGTTTGGACAGGTTTAAAGTCAGTTTGGACAGGTTTAAAGTCAGTTTGGACAGGTTTAAAGTCAGTTTGGACAAGTTTTACTCACTTTGGACACATTTAAAATTACTTTGGACATGTCCAAAGTCACTTTGGACATGCTTTGAGTAATTCTGTTTCTAAATCCATGAAACACTCAGGACTTAGTTTTGTAATGTTCTAAAGCCTGTCCACTCACACAGCCATGGTTCTGGCCTTGTCCTCCTTCAGGTCCTCCTCCGGTCCGACCAGCAGGGCGTTGGGAAACAGGGCCCGGTATCGCTCCCAGAACTTCTGGATGTGTCGCTCGTGGTACACCACCTGCAGCAGAAGTTAGATCGGGTCAGGACAGAACCGGAGAGCAGAGGACGTCAGCGTGTCCGGTACCGTACGTTGTTGTGGACGAAGAGGCGGATCCTGTCGGTGGGGTAGTTCAGCGTGGTCAGCCGGTCCAGGAACTCCTCCATGAAGGGCGTGGCGTGTTCGATGAAGACGGCCACGTACACCAGCGGCAGCTCCTCGTCCTGGACACACAAACACAGGTCAGACACCCAGCTAAACTACAGTGGCCGGTTCTGGGTCCAGGTGAGAGGCCGTACAGGTACGTCGGTGAAGAACAGCAGGTCGTCATCGCAGATCCCACAGCCGTTCTCGTAGGTCCAGGCCGTGGGGACGTAGTTTCCCAGGTAGTTCAGCTGCAGCTGCAGAGACATGAGTCGGTGCGAGTCAGTTACTACTCAGGTTTACACTCAGACCTCATCACGTCTTTAAACCAACTACAACAGAACCCGCTCTGGAATAACCACAGGCCGCTATGACTTTCACTAGGAGGGTTAAAGGCATTTCACACAAAGTTCTAGTCACTTTGGACAAGTTCTAGTCAATTTGGACAAAGTTTCAGTCACTTTGGACAAAGTTCAAGGCAATTTGGAAAATCTTAAATCATTTTGGACAAGTCTGAAGTCACGCTGGACAAATTTAGGTCATTTTGGACGAAGTTTAAGTCAATTTGGACAAAGTTTGAGTGACTTTGGACACATTTAAAGCCATTTTGGACACATTTAAAGTCACTTCGGACACATTTAAAGTCACTTTGGACAAGTTTAAGTCTTTGAACTTTGAACTGATAATGTGCCGTTTCCATGGAGGTATTGAAGTTAAAATGACCCACAGTGAGGAAAAACATGACCGGAGTAAAAAAGCAGAAAGAAACTTCTGCTGGAGTCCAGAGGGATGAAACCTGCAGATCATCAGGAGGTTCTGGGTGTCACATGGTGCTGGCAGGACGCTGTGATTGGCCGGTTACCTTGGTGGGTCCGTTGCCGTGGATGATGACGGGCAGCGTGTCGTAGGCCACGTTCCTGGCTCGGACCTTCGCCCGCTCAAACTTCAGGACCACCTCATCTGTGGGATGCATTCAGGTTATTCAGGTGTGAAATAACCTTTAATAACGAACTCATTAGAACAAATTCCTCTGATTTCTGGAAATAGACCGACTAATGCTCTACTGAGGAATACAACAACCCACTTAGCTGCTACTTTTACAAGTTCAGACTCAACATAATGTAGAAACATCGACAACCAATTCTGTCTGAGCTCGGTTTGTGTCACTGTGCGGTCGTTTTGTGTCACTGTGCGGTCGTTTTGTGTGTCTCTGGGGTCGTTTTGTGTCTCTTTGCGTTTGTTTTGTGTCTCTTTGTTGGTTTTGTTTCCCTCTGTGGTTGTCTGGTGTCCATGAAATGTCATTAACTATATAAGACTTCAGATGAAAACTTCCCACAGCCACCTCTTTAGTTGTCTCTGACAATCCATCTAAAAAAAAGTTTGATTATTGATCATATCTGATGAAGACGAGCAGCAGATGGAACCTGAAACATTCAACTTTATGGACTAATTAACAGAGCTACAGACTCACCAACAGCTCCATTCAGGTTCTGGAAGATTCTGGAGCGATGATCCAGAGTCATGTTGAACTTGGTCTGAGGAGACAGATCAGATCATCTTCTAACATCAGTCTGAAGGTTCAGACCCACTGTGGAGGTCTGCATGGACTGTGTGCTGTGGTTTACCCTCTGCGTCTTGTCCAGGTAGATCCTGGTGTAGAACAGCTGGTCGTCGTCATTGTCTTTGTACTTCCATTGCTGGACGATGGCGCTGAGGTCTGCAGCGAACCCGATGAACCCTGAAGACACAGATTCACCTCAGCTGTTGGGTTCACCTCCAATAAAAACACGTCCAATAAACCCACGTGTCTGAGGTCTCTTACCTCCGGAGTTCAGGTAGCGTTTCCCAGAATGCACCTCGGGGTATTTGGAGGCCAGGCGCTGGTCGGGCCAGCAGAAACCTTCAGCTGAGAAAACCACCCGGTGACCAAGTCGGGAGAACTTGGAGAGCAGCTCCTCGGGTCCGGACGCAAAGATCACATCGTAACTGTTGGAAACCAGAAGTGTGAAAGTTTCAGATGTGAGCAAGACCCAACAGAACCACAAGTGGAAGAACCAACAAGTCAGAGGGAGGAACTCCTTTAGTGGACAGGTTTCAGTCTCTTCAGACCAAGACACTCAGCGTGGACAAGCGTAGAGCCATTACAGACAAGCGTAGAGCACTTACAGACAAGCGTAGAGCCATTACAGACAAGCGTAGAGCCATTACAGACAAGCGTAGAGCCATTACAGACAAGCGTAGAGCACTTACAGACAAGCGTAGAGCCATTACAGACAAGCGTAGAGCACTTACAGACAAGCGTAGAGCCATTACAGACAAGCGTAGAGCCCTTACAGACAAGCGTAGAGCCATTACAGACAAGCGTAGAGCCATTACAGACAAGTGTAGAGCACTTACAGACAAGCGTAGAGCCATTACAGACAAGCGTAGAGCCCTTACAGACAAGCGTAGAGCCATTACAGACAAGTGTAGAGCCCTTACAGACAAGCGTAGAGCCATTACAGACAAGCGTAGAGCCATTACAGACAAGCGTAGAGCCATTACAGACAAGTGTAGAGCACTTACAGACAAGCGTAGAGCCATTACAGACAAGCGTAGAGCCCTTACAGACAAGCGTAGAGCCATTACAGACAAGTGTAGAGCACTTACAGACAAGCGTAGAGCCATTACAGACAAGCGTAGAGCCCTTACAGACAAGCGTAGAGCCCTTACAGACAAGCGTAGAGCCATTACAGACAAGCGTAGAGCACTTACAGACAAGCGTAGAGCCATTACAGACAAGCGTAGAGCCCTTACAGACAAGCGTAGAGCCCTTACAGACAAGCGTAGAGCCATTACAGACAAGTGTAGAGTCGTTACAGACAAGCGTAGAGCCCTTACAGACAAGCGTAGAGCCATTACAGACAAGTGTAGAGTCCTTACAGACAAGTGTAGAGCCCTTACAGACAAGCGTAGAGCCCTTACAGACAAGCGTAGAGCCCTTACAGACAAGTGTAGAGTCCTTACAGACAAGTGTAGAGTCGTTACAGACAAGCTTCAGCTGTTATGGACAAATTAGTCTTGCAGAACAAGCCTTCAGTCATTTTGAACCAGTTTCGAATAATTTTGTACATGCTGGAGTCACTTTTGACAAATTAGTCTTGTGGACAAGTTTTGAGTCATTTTGGACACATTTTGCGCCCTTACAGAGAAATACGAATTCCTGTAGAGACGTTTGAATAATTTTTGTACGAATTTAGTTTTTCTGGACACGTTTAAGTCGTTTTGGACAAATGAGTCATTTTCGACGTGTTTCAAGTAATTTTAGACACGTTTTAAGTCACTTTAGACATGCTTCAAGTCATTTTGAATAGATTCTGAATAACTTTGGACAAGTTTTGAGTCATTCTGAACCGGGTTTGAATCGCTTTGGACATGTTTCAAGTCATTTTGGACACATTTTGAGTTACTTTGGACAAGTTTGAGTCCTTTTAGACAAGTTTAAGTCATATTTCACAAATTAGTCTTTGGAAACATTTAATTTGTTGAAGAGATTCTGACTCCCTTTGGACATGTTTCAAGTCATTTTAGACATTTTTTTGAGTCATTCTGGACAAGTTTCAAAACATTCTGGACAAATTTCAAGTCATTTTGTACAAGTTTGAGGCCTTTTAGACATGTTTAAGTTATATTTGACGAATTCATCTTTGTAAACAAGTTTCTATCATTTTGAAGAGATTCTGAGTCACTTTGGACAAGTTTTGAGTCACTTTGGACAAGTTTCAGGTCATTTTGAAGAGACTTGAGTAATTTTGAGCCGATATTGATTCATTTGGGACGTGTTTCAATTTCTTTTGGACACTTTTTGAGTCACTTTGGACAAGTTTGAATCCTTTTAGACAAATTTCAGTCATTTTTGATAAATTAGTCTTTGTAATCAAGTTTTAAGTAATTTTGGACACTTTTTGAGTCACTTTGGTCACGTTTCACTTCATTTTGTGAGTATGGAAACCATTTTTAAAAATGCACATGAACAAAATAGTAATAATTACTTGAACTGGCCAGTATTTATGTTCCAGACTAGCGATAGCAGGACGAGTCTTCAGCTGACTACACATCGTCTACCACATCTAAGACCATTAATGCTGGTCTCAGAGCTGCTGGGCTCACAGTCGGACCAGAACAACCTGATCTGGTTGTGATAAGGAGCTGCAGGTCGGTGGATAGAAGAAACCTCAGCAGGGTAATGACAGAGTGCAGCAGCGACCATGGTGGAAGTAAAGGTGTCATTAGGAGCTAAAAGAAGAAACTCCTTGCTGTTCATCCAAACCACACCTCAGCAGACTGGGCATCAGAAACAGGAAGTTCAGTTTAACGACAACAAACCAAGAAAAACAGGCAAACAGAACAGCTCTGATGACAAATTTAGAGTCACTTTGAATAACTCAACTATTTCTGACCAGTTTTAGTAATATTTAACACATCTAGATGCCTGTGGACAAGTCTGAGTTAACTTTGATCAAATATAATCTTAGTGGACAAGGTCTTTTAAAGAAAGACTTAAACAGTTGATAAAAGGGTTAATGCAGCTTTAGTGGCAGCTGAGTCTCAGAAACAGTCGAGTTCAGATTAGTTATCTGGTGCGTATTATTTAACGGACAGATTCCAGTTCGTTCACGTTCATGATGATTCTTCCACCAGAGCTAGTTATGGAGTTCCTCAGGGTTCTGTGTTAGAGCCAGGGCAGATCCCGAATATCCGAATATTCGGTCGTGACGGTGGTATCCGAATATTTATTTTGAGATCTGAATATTTGAATCCCTCCCCTCCTCTGTCGGACGATGTCACACAACCGGTATTCGTCTCGTCAATCTGCACGACATGTCCCCTCATCAGACCTTACGATGTGAACCAATCCTAACAGTCACCTCGCCTGGCTGCGCACCCCCACAAGTCATTTTGGACACATCATGAGTCACTTTAGCCAAGTTGCAAGTCATTGGACTAAACTAGTTTTGAGTAATTCTTGACAAATTAGTCTTTGAGAACAAGTTTCAAGTCACCCTGAACAGATTTTGAGTCACTTTGGACAACTTTTGAGTAGTTTTGGATAAGTCTTGAGTAATTTTGGGCAAATTAGTTTTGAGTCCTTATAGACAAATTTGAGTTATTTCTGACAAATTAATCTTGTGAACAAGTTTTAAGTAGTTTCAAACAAGTTTCAAGTCATTTTGAACAGATTTTGAGTAACTCTGGACACATTTGTGTCCTTACAGACAAATATGAATTCCTGTGGACAGGTTTGAATAATTTTTGTACGAATTTAGTTTTTGTGGACAGGTTCACGTCATTTTGGACAAATGAGTCATTTTAGACAAATGAGTCATTTTAGACATGTTTCAAGTAATTCTAGACACGTTTTGAGTCACTTCAGACATGTTGCAAGTCATTTTGAAGAGATTCTGAGTAACTTTGGACAAGTTTGAAGTCCCCTTTTACAAGTTTTGAGGATTTTGAACTAGTTTCAAATCATTTTGGACATGTTTTGAGTCTTTTTTCCCCCAGTGGTCAAACTGTATTTATGCTGCTAGATAGATGGCAAAAAGAGAGATGGAACTTTTACTTGCTGTGACGTTTTAGTCCCAGGCGAAGTTCCAAATTGAACTCTATATGCTTGGACTTAAAGAAAACAAAAGTAACATTCTTTGAGTCCATTTAGAGACGTCCGTGTCCTTTTAGACAAGTTTGAGTCCTTTTAGAGAAGTCCGAGTCCTTTTAGACAAGTCCGAGTCCTTTTAGACAAGTTTTGAGTCACTTTGGACAGGACTATTTGGATAGTTTCAAACCATTTAGTTATTCCAACATGTTTCCATGATTTTGACAAATGCTGACATTTTGAACACTAGTCATTTTAGACAAATATGAATTCCTGTGGACATGTTTCAGCCACTTTTGTATGAATTTAGTTTTGGTGGACACGTTTGAGTCGTTCAGTGGGTATTTTTGTCCCTGGGTTTAGTCTCTCAGGCTCCAGCAACTGTCTTGTTTTAGATTTTAAGTTGCGGCAGGTGAGCAGATCTCAGGTGTTGTTAGCAGAGATGCTAACAGCAGCACAATAAGTGGATTCATGTCTTCCACAGGTGAAACCAAACCTCCGTCCTCCGGTGTGAAGTAGAACAGGAGAGTCAGGTTTCTCACCCAACAAAGGATTTTAAAGGACAGCAGATAAAGAGAAGCAGAAACCAGAGACAGGTGGGACAGAAGGGAAAGCGTTACCTGTCGGCTAACAATGACTCAACAAACCTGTCCTCCAGCACGACAACAGGACAGGAAACTGTCCAAACCACTGGAAATGTGCTGACAATCACTCAATCTCTGACCAAAACAGGAAACTCTGTCAATGGGGAAAATCTTGACCAGATGAACTGTCAGAACCTTTATCCAGTGTAATAAATACCTGTCTGCCAGGACAACATCTGGTTCAAAACATCAGAAAATGTGTCTAAAATTACTGGAAGCTGTCCAACATGACAGAAAACCGGTCAGAGTCAACTCTACTACTGTCAGAATGACAGAAGACTCATTTAAACACACAAAAACTTCTAAAAATAGCAGAAAATCCTGTCCAATATTACAGAAACTTGTTCCAAGACTTCGAACAATGTGACAGACACAGGTGAGGACAGGTAAGGTGAGTTGAGGTCAGGACAGGTGTGGTCAGTGAGGACAGGTGTGGTCAGTGAGGACAGGTGAGATGAGGTCATCTAAGTTGAGGTGAGGTGATCTCAGGTGAGGTTACCTGTCCACGAACATGACGACCAGGTCCTTGTTGTCTGAGTGTTTGAGCAGCTCCTTCTTCAGCCATCGGACCTTCTGACCTCCACCCACCGTCCGAGCAACGTCTCCTCCCTTCCAGTCCTCCCCCAGACCCAACACCTGGAGGAAACACCCTCATCTTCATCACCATCATCATCACCACCATCTTCATCATCATCTCCCTCCTCTTCCTCACCTTCACCGTATAGTTAAATTCTCTCGCCGTCCTCATGAAGCGCTGGAATCCGTCCGTCTCCTCGGTTGCCGCGGTGATCACTAGCAGGTTTTCTACAAACACATGATTGGTCAGTGATGAAGTACAGCTCAGTAAAAGTACTGTGACTCTACAATAAACAGGTTTACAGTGTTCATTTAATTCATGGTTTTATATTTATGTGGCTGAAATCAGAAACACTTTAAAACACTTCCAACTCTTTCCAGATCATTCTGGACACACTACAACATTTCTGACACGTTTTTGTTGTGTTTGACAAAATGTTGAAAAGATACTGATCAGGTTGAAGTGATACTGATCAGATTTCAGGTCATTCTGGACCGGTTATCTGCTCAGGTTTCTCTTAAGTTTTATGCATTTTGGTAAAAAAATGGAGCTGTTTAAGGCAAAGTTTGAGAATTTTCTAACAGATTTATAAAATAATTTTGGACAACTTTTTAGTGGAGTTGGAAAAAAACGATGTCAATTTAGACAAACGGAGCAACACTGAACAAGTTTTAGGGCATTTCAGAATCATTATGGACACATGCAGTAGTAGGAAGGATAATTTGCCATGCTGGACACACTTTTTAGCATTCAGGACAATTTTTATATCACGTTGCTCAAAATCTGAGCAACTTTAAACAAATTGGAAACACTTTAAGTTCATTTTAGACAAACTGAAAACACTAAGTTCATTTCAGACACATTTAAACACTTGTGAGTCATTTTGTTCTCCAGTGAAGACTTCCCTTTGCCAGCGCTGAGGTTTGTGCTTCTGCAGCAGGAAACGAGTCTGAACGTGACGAGGAGCTCCAGGCTGAACTTTCTGAGCTTGTTTAAACTCTCAGCTCGTTAAACTTTGTGCTTCCCTGCAGGCTTTCGAGGAATCTGCCGTGGAATTCCTGAGAAGGTTCAGGGACTGAAGGCCGGTTGTTTAAAGTTCCCCAAATATCTGCAGAGGTCCTCATCCCCCAGCAAACACCGAGATGTGTTCAGGGGACGCAGGAATTCCAGCTTTCACACTCATTTATGTCACTTTGGACTCAATTGGAGCAAAATTTTTCAGTCACTTTACACAATTTTGAGCCCTTTTAGAAGAATTTCATCACATTTAGTCCTGAAACAATTCTTCGACTAATCCAGTTACTAAAATACCTCCAGGCTGGGTTTATCCATTGGATTGTCTCGTTTTTCTTGGTTTTTTTCGTCTCATTTTTGTCCTTTTGTGTCAATCTTTGTCTTTTTCTTGTCATTTTGTGCCTCATTTTTGTTGTTTTGTTTCACTTTTGTGTCATTTTGTTTCATTTTTGATGTTTTTGTCTTCTTTTGTCATTTCATGTCTCATTTTTGTCATTGTGCGTCTTTCTTGCCATTTTGTTTTGTCATTTTGTGTGTCATTATATTTCATTTTTGATGTTTTTTGTCTTCTTTTTTCATTTTATGTCTCATTTTTGTTGTTTCTGACTCGTTTTGTGTTTTGTTTCTATTTCTTGTTGTTTTGTGTCTCGTTTTTGTGGTTTTGTGTCTTTCTTGTTGTTTTGTGTCTCGTTTTTGTGGTTTTGTGTCTTTCTTGTTGTTTTGTGTCTCGTTTTTGTCATTTTGTGTCTTTTTCTTGTTTTTTCGTTTCTTTTCCTTGTCGTTTTGTGTCTTTTTCTTGTCGTTTTGTGTCTTGTTTTTGTGGTTTTGCGTCTGAATTTGTCAGGTTGAACTAATTTTAGTCATTCTGGATCGATACTATTCTACTTTACATAAAAACCTGTGAAATAATAATACTTCTATTCATGTAAGAATCTGTGCAGCAGCTCTGGCAGAATGTTGTTTGTATTTCTGCGTATCGGTTTATTTTGGATATTTTTAGTAAGTTTGAGTTATTCTGGATGAATTTATGGGCAAGTTTTAAGTCCTTTTTTAGACCATTTTTGAGCCTTTATAGTCTCATTTTTGGTTACGGTACATTTGAAGCTAATTTCTTTCTTTCTTTTTTTAATCATTTTGGACAAAATCTAAAGTAATCTTAAACCCGTTTTTACCACACTGGAGAAACTTCTGGAGAAGTCATTTCAGACTGTAACTCCAGCAGAGGAGGTCTAAAGCAGACTTTGGATTTAAAACCTTTTATTTGTGGCTGACAGCTGTGAAACTGAGGAACGAACAGGATTTGTTAGTTTACCGACAGCTGCAGAGTTCAGCTTTAGTTCATGGAGACGGAAACAAACTGAGCCGACAGAAAACCAACAACTCATCACCTGAGAACCTTCATTTACTCTCCCTGGTGGAAGAAAAGAAAAGCAGCTGGTTTAAAGTTAACAGAAGCTTCAGACTCTTTTCTAGATGAACTCATTAGTTGTTTGAGTCACAGGGGAACATTTCTGACTGTTCTGGGACAATTCTGAGTCATTTTCTACACACTGGGAGTCATAAAGCTCATATTTTAGTGTTTTAAATTCGGCTTTGTCTCGTTTTAGTAACTTGGAAGACAATTTTAAGACACATTTTGGAGTTTGAAAGTAAAAAAACTGTTCAAATTGATTTTTAATTTGACCCAAAATAATTCAAGCAGGTCCAAAAACTGTTCAATGTGACAAAATTGGCCTAAACATGAAATAAAATTGGTTTAGATGAACTTGAAACTCCACAAAACTGCCAATGACTGAACTAAATATTGATCTGTCTACTATTAGATGATCCTTTGTCTTCAGATTTCCAGATGTTAAACACACAGATGAGAACTTCTAATTATTAGATTAATATAATGCCATCTCAGACCAGTTTAACACCATTAGAGACTAATTAAACATCATTTTAGACCAGTTTAACACCATTATAAACTAATTAAACATCATTTTAGACCAGTTTAACACCATTATAAACTAATTAAACATCATTTCAGACCAGTTTAACACCATTATAAACTAATTAAACATCATTTTAGACCAGTTTAACACCATTAGAGACTAATTAAACGTCATTTTAGACCAGTTTAACACCATTATAAACTAATTAAACATCATTTTAGACCAGTTTAACACCATTATAGACTAATTAAACGTCATTTTAGACCAGTTTAACACCATTAGAGACTAATTAAACGTCATTTTAGACCAGTTTAACACCATTAGAGACTACCTTTAAAAGTAGAATGGGAGGCAGAGCCTTCAGTTATCAGCTCCTCTCCTGTGGAACCTGCTCCCAGTTTGGGTTCTGGAGGCAGACACCCTCTCTATTTTTAAGACCAGGCTTAAAGCGTTCCTTTTTGACAAATCTTATAGTTGGGGCTGACTGGGTGACCCACAGGGGTTCGGCTTGTGTCTTCATTGCACAGCTGACTCCCTCTTGGACGTCCCTTTGTTCTGCCTCTAGTCATGCTGCTATAGGCCTATAGGCTGCTGGGGGACTTTTCTTGACGCACTGAGCCCTTCTCTATCTACCTTTACATTTAATATGTATACCGTTATTGCAGTACATTCACTCTGTTTCCCCCTGTGCTATTTCTCCGAGTGTCCCTGGTCCCAGAGCTGGATGCTTCAGATCTGTGGTTGATGTTCCACCAGCTGGTCCAGTCTCCATCATGTCCACTGTGGGATGCTGCTGCTGACCTTCCTCCAGCCCTCTGCTTCCAACTCCCTTTTTCCACCAGTCAACTCTGCATCGCCTTCACTATACTGTTATGCTAACTTACATACTGTTTGAATTTTACTGCTAGCTATATATGGAGTATGTTTAATGTCAGAGCCGTACATCATCAGAGTAAACTATGAGTCAGTTTTCAATGTTAGCTTATACTTTGTCTGTGTCACATATCCTGTCATGCATGTATCCAAATGTGTGTTGTGTTTTCCTTGCTTTCCCACCCCTCCCTCTTCTCCCATCCCTCCCCCTTGCCCTCCTCTGTCCCTCTCAACCCCCCCGGCCAGCAGGCAGATGGGTCCCCCCCTATATAGAGCCGGGTTCTGCTCAAGGTTTCTTCCCTGTTAAAAGGGTGTTTTCCTGCCACTGTCGCCTTTGGGCTTGCTCTGGGGGTCAGGCATTTGGGTTCTGTAAAGCGTCTTGAGACGATTTGACTGTAATTGACGCTATATAAATAAAATTGAACTGAATTAATTAAACGTCATTTTAGACCAGTTTAACACCATTATAAACTAATTAAACATCATTTTATACCAGTTTAACACCATTATAGACTAATTAAACATCATTTTAGACCAGTTTAACACCATTAGAGACTAATTAAACGTCATTTTAGACCAGTTTAACACCATTATAGACTAATTAAACATCATTTTAGACAAGTTTAACACCATTATAAACTAATTAAACATCATTTTAGACCAGTTTAACACCATTATAGACTAATTAAACATCATTTTAGACCAGTTTAACACCATTAGAGACTAATTAAACGTCATTTTAGACCAGTTTAACACCATTATAGACTAATTAAACATCATTTTAGACCAGTTTAACACCATTAGAGACTAATTAAACGTCATTTTAGACCAGTTTAACACCATTATAGACTAATTAAACATCATTTTAGACAAGTTTAACACCATTATAAACTAATTAAACATCATTTTAGACCAGTTTAACACCATTATAGACTAATTAAACGTAATTTTAGTCCAATTTCACACCATTATAGACTAATTAAACGTAATTTTAGTCCAATTTCACACCATTATAGACTAATTAAACGTAATTTTAGTCCAGTTTCACACCATTATAGACTAATTAAACGTCATTTTAGACCAGTTTAACACCATTATAGACTAATTAAACGCCGTTGTAGATTAATTTAAAGCATTTTAGACTAATTACAACATTTTAAAGCAATTTTAGATTATATTAATGCCATTTCAGACTAACTTAACTCATTTTAGACTAATTTCACACCATTTTAGACTAATATTGTCACACTGGACAAGTTTGAGTTGTGCTGAACAGGTTTATGGACAAGTTTAAAATCTTTTACACCATTACTGAGCCTTTTTAGTCTCATTTTTTTTAATCGCATCGGAAACTCATTTCTTTTTAAAGATGTTTTAGTCATTTTCGGACAAAGTTAGCTTCACTCTCAGTCTTCAGCTGCTAATAATTAGCTCCAGGACTAATTTATAAAGTTGTAACTGAGGCTGATTACTTTTAGAATCACAGGAAAAGCTCCGTAAACTCTCATTCGGTTCATGTTTCTGGGTTTCTGTCGCCGGTGGAAGAAGCTGGAGTTAAATAAACTGGTTAGCAACAGTTAGCTCCGGGATGCTACAGCGGGTCACGGTGGTCCGCCTGGCCGGAAACAGGACCCTGCGGAGCGGCCTTACCTGGAGACAGCCTCCGCTTCTCGGCCGACGTGGAGCTCTGAAAGAAGGCGAGAGCCGCAAGGCAGAGGACCCGCCAGGAGGACATTCTGCTGTCGCTGAAATCCGTTAAATGCTCCGTTCAAACCAACACTGTACCGTGGCTCCCCTTCGCCTCCAGTATCGCGATACGTCCCGAGTTTTCCCGATGGGATAAATTCATGTCAACACAGACCACAGAAACGCCCCCCGCCCTCTGGGGGCGTGTTCAGCCAATCACAGGCGTGACTGCTTCGAGTGACGGGATTGCAGAGCAATCAGCGCCCCGAAGCTTCTCCGATACAGCCAATCAGAGGAAGACAAATGGAAACGAGGACGAAAGGATTTTTTTTCTGCAGAAAGTTCGTGAAAATGGAGAAAGTGAGCGCTTGCCACGTCTGAAGCATTCCAGGAGAGACAGGGAGAGAAACACATACTGTTAGTGAGCAGAAACCCAAAATAAACACGGACACCCGATGAATTTAACGCTGCATCTGCACAGAAAACACTTTATGTTGTTAAATGTACAGTTTGAAGTCTGCAACTAGTAAATAAATCACACAGTCACTGAATATTCTGCTGCTCATTACCTGGAATATATCCTGGAATTTAAAAATACGTAAATGTGTGGTAATCAACACCAACATATAGAATATGCTGGATATTAACACAATATAAAACATCAAAAATATGGTTATTAAGGCACAAAAACATCTAAAACCTGGATATTAAAACATTAAAAAAATCAAAAATCTGAGCATTGATGTACAAAAATATGTAAAACTTGAATACTAAAACACCACAACGTCAAAATCTGTTAATGGAGACACCAAAACATCAAAAAATGTGGTTATTGACCCACTAAAACATCTAAAACCTGAATATAAAGAACAAAAAATCATTTAACACCTGATTATTAAAACATTAAAATATAGTTATTAAAACACTGAAACGTGAAAAACCTGGATATGAAAAGAACAAAATCTCTCAAACCTGGATATTAAAACACTAAAACATCTAAAACCTGGATATTATAACATTAAAACATCTAAAAATTGATTATTAAAAAACTAAAACATCTAAGACCTGGATATTAAGACCTCAGAACATCCAAAAATACAGTTATTAATGCACCAAAACAACAAAAATTGGAATATAAAAACACCAAACATCCAAAAACATACTGAAACATGTGATTATTGGTTTATCTATGGTGTAAAAACAAAAAAATATTTTAAAAAAATGCAAATATTTTATTTAAAAAATACATCTAGACAAACAAAAAGGCAGCAGAAAAACACATTATAAAACATTTTAAATTTTATAACATTAAAAATGTGTAAAAACGGTTTAAATAACAGCAAATATGAGTAAAATAATATTATTTTAATTTGATTTAAATACAGTTAATGGTGAAATAAATTCAACAGCTACTGTTTATAAAACTCAGATTATTGATGTGAACACTGTTAGCAGTTTTACTTATCATGTAAATGAATGTATTTTTCTGTGATTTTTAGATCTGAACAGAATAAATCTGTGAGATAAAAAATAAATTCTTATCAAAAAGTAAATAAAAATCAGTGAACAGTGCTCCTACTGTTATAATAAAAACATGATGAACTTCTGCATCTTTAACATTTAAACCCTGAGCCAGAATATTACATCTTTTAAGTAAAATGTTTAGAAACAGATAATAATTTATATCAGCTCGAAAATCCGTTTATTTTAGAATCGTTTACCTCCGGAAGACCCGCCCCCACTTCCGCCCCTTGTTGCCATAGTAACGTGTCAACATCTCACCGGACCGTCTTTCCACCATAGACCCGGACCTAACCGAGCCGGATATGGGCAGACCCAAGTTCTTCACTCCCTCCGAGGTGGCGGCTCACAACAGCGCAGCCGACCTCTGGGTGTCTTTTCTGGGCAAAGTGTTCGACCTGAGCCCGCTGATGGACCGGCACGGAGGTTAGAGAACCGGACTGAACCGGACCGAACCGGTTTAATTGCCATCATTAATGTTAGAACGTGACGGGAAGCTGCAGCTTTACATGTTTTCAGAGAATAGTTCTGTTTTACACCGATTTATTCTGAAAACACAGATAGAAATACTATGTTTTTTTTCCCTCAAGGATGTTTTTATTGAATTTTTTCACAAAAACATGGTTTGGATATAAAGCAGTGACAGGAAATCTGCAAAGCACAGAGTCAACTCTAGACAAGAAGACAATCCTGTCCATGCACAGCAGGGAGAGAGTAAAAACACAACACAGAACAAAACACCTGATCTGACCCACCCAGCCCAGCCATCATTTCCAAACCAGAATTTTACATAAAATAATCAACAGGACAGGTCCACCAACTGTACTTAATGTACTTAATTCCTGGAGAGAAACAGGCAACAGCTGGAAATCAGGTTCCAGTCTAAGAAGGTAATAATACTGACAGTAAATAAATGAAATAAAGAAATAAATATATGTATAAATTATGAACCCACACCGGTCAAAGGAGGCATCAGAGAGAGGACTGATTTGTTGATACTGCTGATGTAAAAACAGGAACAAAATGTAAGGGATCCACTCTCTCGCTAGTTTGAAGGTTATGGAAGTATTCCAGAAGAGGTCCCCACACTTTTTGAAACTTTCTTTGTAGTTACAAATTGAGTAATGTGTTTTTCAAGGTTTAAACCAGACATAACATCTCTACCACTGAGCGTGGGGGGGCAGCATCCCTCCACCTCAGCAGTAGTGCACATCTGGCCAAGAGAGAGGCAAAGGACAGAGTTCAGCGTTTAGCAGGGGTCAGGCGCACATCGATGTCGTCTACAGAGCCAAACAGAGCAATCAGAGGGTTGGGTTCCAAGTCCAAGCCAACAATTATGGATAAAGTTTGGAAGACTTCCCCCCAGTATTCCTCCAAGCTAGGACAACTCCAAAACATGAAGAAGTGAAGCCTCCTCTTGTTTACATTTGTCGCAACAGGGATCTACATCTGGGTAATATCCATCCATCCATCCATCCATCCATCCATCCATTGCTTTATCCTCACTAGGGTCGTCTGAGTAATAGTGAGATCATTCTAATTTGGATACATGGGTCCTGTGAAAAACTTTGAATCGTAACAAGCAGTGTGGGGCGCAGAGAGAACTTCAGTTAACCAACTTAAAAATGGTGTCCCACATGTCCTCAGACAAGGTTAGATTCAGATCTTGCTCCTATGTGGTTTTAATGGCGTTAGGTGAGGCCTGCCTTATACCAGCAGTTTATTGTACATAATGGAGATCAAACCTTTGTGTGATGGTTGTAAAGTAAGAAGTGCATCAGCAATGTTCACATCAGGTTTCTGAGGGAAGCTTGGTGTCTGACAGCGGAGGAAGTGTCTTATTTGTAGATACCTATAAAAATGAGACTTGGGGAGACTAAACTCTCAGCAGTTTCTCAAACGATATGAAACCAATCCATGAAGAGATCTCTGAAGCTCTCAATGCCCAGTCTCTGCCATTCCTGAAATGTTGGGTCCAGTAATGAGGGTTGAAAGAGACGGGTGGTGGAAATGGGACTCGAGAGACAAAAATGAAGGAAACCAAAGTGTCTGGTGAACTGAGGCCACTCTGTCAGCGTGTGCTGGACACCTGGATTGAGTTTATTTGGTGGGAGAGGGAGTGGAGATCCAAGAAGTGCTACAATGGAAAGGTTTTTAGAAATACTATCATTTTCATATAAATGTTCTCACTTATATATAATAATGCTGTTTTATACATGAATGTTTTCATTTGTAATTTGAATATTATAGTTTGTGTATAAATATGTCTATTTATTTAGAAATATAAGAAATATTTAAATACTATAGTTTATTATCAAAATATTATAATTTATATAAAAATTGGCATATTTCTAATTATTACATTATTATACATACAATACAATTACATATATATGTATAAATAGACATATGTGTGTGTGTATAAGTAAGAAGTCTAGTTAATGGAACCATTTAATTTGAATGTGGCCTCATCGCTCCACACAGTCTTTGTAGGAAAGCGTTCATTTTGGGTACATTGTTCCAGGTACAACTCACAGTACCAACTCTTCAGTCTGGATCATCGTCATTAAGAGCATGGACTAACCTCGGAATGTAAATTTTCCATTGACAGCGTTTCATGATGCGATGGACAGATGATCTTGAAATGCCTACCTCACCACTAGCTTGCTGCACAGACTTTCTTGGACTTGGCTGAAACGATTCCAGTACTCTTTCTTCCTTTCTTAGACTTCTTTTTATGGGGATACCTAAAAGACAAAGTCTACCAATGAGACCTGCAACAGTCACTGAACTGAGAGCAACCATTGAACGTGAATGCACGCAGATACCAAGGAACTGTTTCATGGTGTGTGCTGTTCCATCGCTTCACGTGGTCGGCAGTGTCTGGACCAGAACGGACATCAGTTTGAGAACAGGCAGTGACAAAACAATAGAATGATGTTTGTAAATTCTTCTACATGTTGAAAATTAAATGAATTATAATGAACACCTAGTTTACAATTATTTACAGTGTGTATACATTTTTTGGGACACCCTGTATAGATAGATAGATAGATAGATAGATAGATGGATGGATGGATAGATAATTGACTTTATTATTATTACTGCATCAATCTGACAGACTAATTCTGATGAAATTCTGTTCAAACATGAAGTTAGAGGAACCAGATCATCTTTTTTTATTAATGACTGGAACATAAGCACACGTTATCAAACTGATTACATTTAAAAATCAGTTTCTTCACCATATTTAAACTGATTTTTTTAAGTGCTATGGGTTTAATTCACACTAATTATGGAAGACGGATCATTTAATAAAGTATGTCATTATTATTTAAATGAATTTTGTTCTAAATCTTCATATTTATGAACACAACTCCACAAATATTCTAAAAATAAGTTGCTCCAGTTGTATTTTCTTCAGTAGTTTTTGTCTTTTCTGCAAGAAATTCATTATTTCAACAACAAACTTGAAATCATTCTTTAATTTACGCTGCAGTTGCGTGTTTGTTTCCTGTTCCAGCTGGGAGAATGTGAAAATATTCTCTGTGTCTTTATTAATAATGACAGTAAACTCAAATCTAAACTGTTTGTTGGACAAAACTAGAAGGTCAGAAAATATGAATAAAATGTGTTGTTTAGTCCTGAAGGAGGACAGAAATATGAGACAGTGATGGTGTTCATGTTGTGTCTGCAGGAGATGTTCTGATGCTGCCCATCATGGAGGCTGCTGGGAAGGACATCGGCCACTGGTTTGACCCCGAAACCAAAGACGTGAGCACTAACAACCACTGTCCTCACAAAACTACAAACGTCATGGAAAACTGCAGTAAAAGTAATCAAAGAAGTTAAAAAACCTGCATAGTAAGACTTTAAAACTCAGTTAAGAAGACACCAAGAAATCAGAAACCTCTAAAATCTGGATATTAGAACACCAAAACATTAAAAACTTGGACATTAAAACACTAAATCTTGATATTAAAACACTATAACATCTAAAATCTGGATATTACTGGATAACACTAAAACATGTAAAAGCGTGTTCTAAAGACCCCGTCCTGTTGACCTGTGATAATGAATCTAGACCTGAACCCTCAGATCCAGACCTATGTGGACCCCCAGACCTGCTGTCTGAGGTACTACACCCCCAGAGGGCGCTTCCTCCACGTTCCCCCCACCGGCCCTCGCTCCGACTGGGCCAACGACTTCGGGGAGCCCTGGTGGAAGGACCAGAGCTACCAGGTGGGACGGCTGTCCTCCAAGACCAGGTGGATCCGGATCATCAACATGCTGACGTCCCAGGAGCAGCGACTGGAGGTGTATCATGTCATGTTGTATCATGTCATGTATCATGTCATGTTGTATCATGTCATGTTGTATCATGTCATGTTGTATCATGTCATGTATCATGTCATGTTGTATCGTGTCATGTTGTATCATTTCATGTTGTATCATGTCATGTTGTATCATGTCATGTTGTATCATGTCATGTTGTATCATGTCATGTTGTATCATTTCATGTTGTATCATTTCATGTTGTATCATGTCATGTTGTATCATGTCATGTTGTATCATTTCATGTTGTATCATTTCATGTTGTATCGTGTCATGTTGTATCATGTCATGTTGTATCGTGTCATGTTGTATCATGTCATGTATCATTTCATGTTGTATCATTTCATGTTGTATCGTGTCATGTTGTATCATGTCATGTTGTATCGTGTCATGTTGTATCATTTCATGTTGTATCGTGTCATGTTGTATCATGTCATGTTGTATCGTGTCATGTTGTATCATGTCATGTTGTATCATTTCATGTTGTATCATTTCATGTTGTATCGTGTCATGTTGTATCATGTCATGTTGTATCGTGTCATGTTGTATCATGTCATGTTGTATCATGTCATGTTGTATCATGTCATGTTGTATCATTTCATGTTGTATCATTTCATGTTGTATCGTGTCATGTTGTATCGTGTCATGTTGTATCGTGTCATGTTGTATCATGTCATGTTGTATCATTTCATGTTGTATCATTTCATGTTGTATCGTGTCATGTTGTATCATGTCATGTATCATGTCATGTTGTATCGTGTCATGTTGTATCATGTCATGTATCATGTCATGTTGTATCGTGTCATGTTGTATCGTGTCATGTTGTATCATGTCATGTTGTATCATGTCATGTTGTATCGTGTCATGTTGTATCGTGTCATGTTGTATCATTTCATGTTGTATCATTTCATGTTGTATCATTTCATGTTGTATCATGTCATGTTATCATGTCATGTTGTATCATGTCATGTTGTATCATGTCATGTTGTATCATTTCATGTTGTATCATTTCATGTTGTATCGTGTCATGTTGTATCATGTCATGTTGTATCGTGTCATGTTGTATCATGTCATGTTGTATCATTTCATGTTGTATCATTTCATGTTGTATCGTGTCATGTTGTATCATGTCATGTTGTATCGTGTCATGTTGTATCATGTCATGTTGTATCATTTCATGTTGTATCATTTCATGTTGTATCGTGTCATGTTGTATCATGTCATGTTGTATCGTGTCATGTTGTATCATGTCATGTTGTATCATGTCATGTTGTATCATGTCATGTTGTATCATTTCATGTTGTATCATTTCATGTTGTATCGTGTCATGTTGTATCGTGTCATGTTGTATCGTGTCATGTTGTATCATGTCATGTTGTATCATTTCATGTTGTATCATGTCATGTTTTATCATGTCATGTCATATCATGTCATGTATCATATCATATCCTGTCGTAACATGTCATGTTGTATTATGTTGTATCATGTCATGTCATATCATATAACATATGTCATCTCATATCATATCCTGTCATATGTCATGTCGTATCATGTTATATCATGTCATGTTGGATAATATATCATGTCAGCATGCTGTATTATGTTGTATCATGTCATGTCATATCCTGTCATGTCGTATCATGTCATGTTGTATCATGTCATGTCATATTATATCATATATCATATGTCATATCATGTCATGTCATATCACATCATATCCTGTCATATATCATGTTGTATCATGTCATATCATATCATGTCGTATCATGTCATATCATCATGCCGTTGTGTCATGTCATCACATCATCAGGTGTGCAGTGAGGAGACCGTGGAGGAGATCCTACAGCGCTACCTGCGCTACAACGCTCACGCTCGCAGCTACACCTGGAAACACAACGGAGAGGTTCTGGACCTGAGCAAGACGCTGGAGGAGAACAACATTCTGGACGACGACGTGGAGCTGGAGGAGCTGAGGCTGGACCGAGACATGTTCACACCCGCCCTGCTGCTTTACTTCAACGATGACCTCACAGAGGGATGATGTCCTCACTATTTACAGATTATGAGGTCCATCAGTCAGATGTTTAGGCTCCGTTTTTGGTCTCAACCAGAGATCAGCTGCTCTACAACATGAGATGGAGAGATTCCATCTGAAGCACAAACTACCAAAATAAGACACAACAGGACAGATATGACCCACAAAAGAAACGAAATGAAGCACACATGACCAGAATGAGACCAAAAATGACCAATAAAGCAGGAAATGACACACAAAAATAAAACATGTAGAGTGATTTATAAAGATGTATGAAGTAGTATCAGGAATGTTTCTACATTTATGACTTGTTCACTTTTTGTTCTTCCGTCAGGCTGTCTGTTGTTGCACAGAGCTAAAAACAAAACACTACTGGCCACAAATAGAGATATCTGACCTTAAATGAACACAACCACAGAGACACAAAAAACTACAAAAAGATCCAAAACAACCACAAACCAAAGACCAAAGAGATAGACACTAACTGACACACACCAAACACTAATGTGGCAAACAGCTGGACGGTAAACGCTGTGTTGATGTTAAACTCTCCACACTCACTGAACTTCAGACACACAAACACACAGTGGGACACTCGGTGTTTTCCAGTTCAAAGTGCGCTTGGAGGCCGACGACCTGCGGCTCTGTTTGGACATTCGACAGTCTGTTAGAAGACGGAACGGAGACATCGCCATGACGACTGAATACCATGACGACGTGGAGGACGACAGCAGCTCCTTCTGGAACAAAGGTACCTGAACACACCTGGACACCAGAACCAGGAAGCAGCCCACCGTGACCTCACACCACCTTTCTGTCTGTTGTCCGTCTGTCCGTCAGAGCCTCGGCCCGTCGTCCTGTCCGTCCACGGATACAGACGCTGGATGTTTCCGGCTGCCACGGCGACGCTCGTCCTCGTCCTGATCATCGCCCTGGCAGCCAGCAGTGAGTGAACTCAGGTTTCACTGAGGTTTCATGACTTTATGGACCGCTGAGGGGCAACATGTTGGACCTGAAACTGGACCGACAGGAAATCTGATGACTCAGAATGTCTCAATGTCAAGAAACATTCCATTATGACCCAAACTGACTAAAATGACCTAAACCTTCTCCAGAACCATCTAAAGTAAGTCCAAAGTTAATAGAAATTTGCCTAAAACTACTCTAGATCCATCTAGGTTGACTCGAGATTGACTCCAGATTGACTCCAGATTAACTCCAGATTGAATCCAGATTCACTCCAGATTGAATCCAGATTGACTCCAGATTAATGATTAATGATGAAAAATGATTCAAAAGTTTTCGAATGTGACCAAAAACTTTTACAAAACCATGTAAAGTGACGAGTCCAAATGACCTGACATTTATTTTACAACGTCATGAAAAGCTGTCCTGTGGTTTTGGCAGCCGGTAGTGACGCCAGCCAGAGGATTCTGATATTTTAACAACAGTTAATTATTTATCATCTGCAGTTCTGAGTTTTAAACCGAAAATGTGAGACATTCATGGGTTGTGCTGACTGACAGTATGACTATACCTGAAACATCATGTTAACGGTCAGATATCTGATGCGTGTCAAACCGACTGTGGTCCATAGAGAAAAGTGTCTCCAACCAGGAAGTAGTCTGATCCACAGTGTACAGTCACCTACATACACTAGTTTTCTGTCCACATATACATGAAATACTGTTATCCACAACATACCATCACCTACATCCACCAGCAAATAGTCTGATCCACAGTAGATCGTCACCTACATATAGCAAGAAATAGTCTGTTGCCCATATAACACATGAAATAGTCAAATCCATCGTGGAAAATCACCGGCATGCATCAGCAAGTAGTCTGATCCATGATGGACTGTCACCTACACACACCAGTATATAGCCTTATGCAAAATGTACCATCACCACACACACCAGGAAATAGTCTGATCCATGACCGACTGTCACAAACACCAGTAAATAGTCTTCCCCATGCTCCAGTAGTTTGTACTCTTGTTAACTCTCAGGACGTAGTCACCTCCACCTCCCTCACCTGTTCCTCATCACCTGAACACACCTGCAGCACCGTCCAGTCCACGTGTCCCATGTTAAACATGATGTTAATGGTCAGATATCTGATGTTTTTCAGGCGCCAGGACGTCGAGCCGACTGTGGTCCGTGGAGAAAACCGTCTCCAACCTGAGTGAATCTCTGAGCAATGCCCAGCAGCTCACCAAAGGTACCACAATCTTCCTGTCAGCTCTGAACTCTGCCGCCTCTAACCTGTCCTCGTTCTGCTCCAGATGCTGCTAAAGACGTCCAGCGGCTCAAGTTTGCTGTGGAGAGCAACAAGGATCAGCTGACATCGGGTAAGAAGCTCTGCAGAAACACTGAGCTGCTCCACTGTTCAAGACTCACCATCCATCTGGGTCATTCCGTGTGGTTTCACCAGATGGTGGTTGCTGCACCATTTTCAAATGAGTCCTAAATTTGTATGCCATTAGACACTCACAAAAGTACTTTCTATGCAAAATTGTAGGCCTGTAGCTCAAATAGTTTCTGAGTTGTGGGGGTCTGAAATTTTCAGAATTTGGGCTATAAAAAACCTCGCCAGCATTTTTTGCATCTTTAAGTGGTTATTTCTCAGCCTCTAGACATACCAGAGAGCTGTGAGTTGGTAAACAAGGCCTCTGCATGTAGCTAGTGCCCCACAAACATCCCCAGGTGTTTCCCTACACTCTGCAGGCCGTGGGGGCTTGCTAAAAATGCTAAAAATTAAGAGACCCCTACTCACGAGTGGGGTTTGGGACCTTAAAAGTACTAGAAATACTGCACAGAAGTGTTCTAACACCCCTGGGTTCCATTCTACACAAACCTGTGTGATAACTTAGCAAACTGGAGCTTTCTAGGTACCTCAGTTTGGAAAATATGAGCTCCCAAAGTTGGACGAGATTTTTAATTGGCTATTTTTGGTGGCAAAAATCTCAGTGTGGGACAGGTACCAGAGACCCCAAATTTTTCTACAAGACAGTTCCATCTGTCTTCTATCGCTGTACAAAAAAGCAGCAGGGTTATATTTGTAGTTACTGAGATATTCTTACTCAAAATGCCATGGGTGATGTCAAAATGGTTTTTTGCTTTTCACTACTTTAAATTGGGATACAAGTATTAGTAGTCATTCCAATGGTAGTATTATGTATGTTTTGTTCTTTTTGAAATATTAGTTGTTAAAGGTGACTACCTTCAACTAGTGTAATGACATGTTGACACCCATTTGTAATGCATACATGTAATTATAACATACACATACAAACTACATGTACTAACTTGAATGTTAGTACAGTATTACAGTAGTACTGTAATACTGTACTAACATTGAAGTTAGTACATGTAGTTTGTATGTGTACTACTAATTTGAAAATGGTGCAGCAACACCCTCAAGGAACCAGGAATGACCCCTCTGTTTGTTCCTTCAGTATCAGAGGCTCTGAAGCAGCTCTCAGCACTCGACTCCATCAAGAGGACGGTGGCAGCGCTCAAATGTTCCCTCGAACGCTTCGTCAACAACGGTAAACTCTTCTCAGACTCTTAGAACAGCAGAGGCAGAGACTGAAGATGTTTGGACCTTCAGCAGCACCATCTGCTGGTTCACTATTTGAAGCTTCGCTGTCTACAGTTCTTGACTCCTCCAAACTCCCACATAACCAATGGAGCTGAGGACATGGACTATGATAGCACCAATCAAAGCAGCATTAAACTGGTCCTAAATCAGTCTAACCAGTCTAAAACCTGCCAAAACAAAGTCCTAGGTCAAGTCCAAGACCAAGTACCAAAACTAAAAACTAAATCAAAGCCTGTAAACTCGAGGGACTTTCAAACCTTCTGATCCAAGACTCTTCCCCAAAGGTCCGCTGTCTAAAAACATTTTATCTGATTAAGAAATGTCCTCATTGGGTCAAAACTTTCTGACCTTCTGAAAACATACACATTGTCTAAAAGGTTCTGGGATGTCCACATGTCCTCCAAGTGTCATCAGCTTCCAAATAAGTTCAGACTCTAAGTTCTCGCTCTGACTTCAGTCTTTGCAAAGGCAGATAAAACAGAAGACTGTCTGATTGTCTCCTGTCCGTCCATCTCAGGGTCGACGGCAGACGGCTGCTGTCCTCTGGGTTGGGACACCTTCAGCTCCAACTGTTACCTCTTCAGCAAGGACACTTTGTCCTGGGACGACGCCAGAGACTGGTGCAACGGACACGAGTCCCATCTGGCCATCCTCCTGACCGATGAAGAGTGGGTGAGTCTGTCTGCCCGTCCATCTTAGCTGTTTTGACAACATCCGTCTGCTACTACCACAGAGCAGTTTACCATCTGTCTATCTGTCCACCAGAACTTTGTGACCCGTCACACCTCAGGCAGCTTCTACTGGATCGGTCTGACCGATGAGAGGACGGGGAAGTGGGAGTGGGTCAACCAGACGCCCTACGTGATGAACCGGAGGTGAGATGTTCGTTAGAAAACCCAACAACCTAAAGTTTCCATTAGCAGCAGTCAGCAACGGTGGGAAGGAAGAAGAAAACCTCCATTAGAACCAGAACCAGGCTCAGGGAAGGCAGATATCTGTCTCGACCGGTCGGGGTGAGGGTGGAGGTATCAGATGGAGAACAAACAGAACAATCAACATTTAGGAGGTCAGTGAGAACAGAAGCTGTAGATCAGAGATGTGAAGATCCAGGTCCAGAGAACAAACACAAACATCGTGACTCACTGAGATCTGAAACCTCTTCCTGATGGCCACAACTGGTGAAAGGAAACCCTCAGCCTGAAGCTGCTATCCAGAATGTTCCACCATCTGGGGTAGGTGGTGAATCTCCAGGATTCAGCCGTTGGTCAGATCCAGCCTCAGTAGACTGAAGCCCCTCCAGCCTCTCATGGGTCACCAGGTCTTTGTGTAGAGGGGGACCAGGGACTCCAGTAAGCTTCTCAGCCATCTCAGGTATCTCCAGGACTGGACTATCCTCCCACCCTCCTGATCACCTGATCCAGTAGCTTTGTTTGGTTCCTTTTAGACCTTGTAGGAACATCCATCCTGATGGCGATCTGACAATGTTCTCCTCACCCCCTCCTCCTTCAGGTTCAATCAAATAGTTAAATTAAGACCAAAACGAATTTAAATCTCAAGGTTAAGAACCGACAGTGTTTTATACTTTAAAAAATCCCCCAAATAACTTCAGAATTACAGTAAAAACCCGACAAAATGTATTATTCACAGAAAACCCAAAGAATCCTGAAGAAGGAAGCTTGAACTGAAAGCGTTGCTCACCTTGTGTTTGTTTTGTTTGTGTTGTTTGTTTGTGTTTCCAGGCGCTGGAAACCAGGTCAGCCGGACAGCTGGACGGCTCACGGTCTCGGTCCCGGAGACGAAGACTGTGCTCATCTTCACTTTGACGGACGCCTCAACGACCTGCACTGCTCCACCAAGCTACGCTACGTCTGTCAGAAACACAGCCAGCGCAGCAGCTGAACACCAGCAAATAGTCTGATCCACAGCGGACGTCACCTACATACACAAGAAAATAGTCTGATCCACAGTGGACCATCACTTACATACATCAGGAAATAGTCTGATCCACAGCGGACGTCACTTACATATACCAGCAAATAGTCTGATCCACAGCGGACCTTCACTTACAAACACCAGCAAATAGTCTGATCTACAACAGACCGTCACCTACATACACCAGGCAATAGTCTGATCTACAACAGACCGTCACCTACATACACCAGGCAATAGTCTGATCTACAACAGACCGTCACCTACATACACCAGGCAATAGTCTGATCTACAACAGACCGTCACCTACATACACCAGGCAATAGTCTGATCTACAACAGACCGTCACCTACATACACCAGGCAATAGTCCGATCTGCAACAGACCGTCACCTACATACACCAGGCAATAGTCCGATCTGCAACAGACCGTCACCTACATACACCAGGCAATAGTCTGATCTACAACAGACCGTCACCTACATACACCAGGCAATAGTCTGATCTACAACAGACCGTCACCTACATACACCAGGCAATAGTCTGATCTACAACAGACCGTCACCTACATACACCAGGCAATAGTCTGATCTACAACAGACCGTCACCTACATACACCAGGCAATAGTCTGATCCTAAATGAACAGTCACTTACGTACACCAGTAAATAGTCCCCCCCATGCTCCAGTGATCTGTAATCTTGTTAACTCTCAGGACTCAGTGATCTGTTTGTTGTATTTTCTGATCCTGGGATCCATGAAGTAATAAACATCAGTGTGACTCACCTCCACCTGCCTCACCTGTTCCTCATCACCTGAACACACCTGGAGGACCGTCCAGTCCACAGAAAACCTGACAGGCTGATTATTGATCACAGGAGAGTGGTTGTTACAAGATTTTGTCAGAAATTAAAACTTGATTTGATAAACATCTGGGCCGTTTGTTCTTGAAAAAGTTCCACTCATGACCTGAAAGACAAAATGGAACTTCAGAGCAGAAAAACATCAAAGAAAGGAGAATTTATTGGAACATTTTATTCCTTCATCGTTCTAAAGTTTACAGGTTAGAAAAACAGCTGCAAGGTTTCTCTGAAACACGAGGAAACAATCAAAAAGGAATTGAGAAGGTTTTAGTTGTTTAGAATGAGTCTGACATCACTTTATAGAAGGTTTTAGTCGTTTAGGACGAGTCTGGAGTCATTTTCTAGAAGGTTTTAGTCGTTTAGGATGAGTCTGGAGTCACTTTGAGAAGTTTTTGTCATTTTGGATGAGTCTGGAGTCATTTTATAGAAGGTGTTAGTCGTTTTGAACATGTTTTCAGTTGAAACATCCAGGAATTGCTCAGAGTTCAAGTGTTTTTTTTCTTTACAACTTCAGGAAAAACTTAAGAATAATTTAAAGTATAAACTTATAAAAGGGAACAACAACATAATAAATGTTCATTTGTGAGATCATTTAACGTAGAAACATTTTAAAAAAACGTCCTGAAGTCTGAAGAGAAACCTTCAACATGAACTCCCTCCAGAAGGCTTTTATTTACATTTTATAGCCTAAACTCTTCATACGACCAGTAAAGCCTCACAAAGGCTTTCTTATATGTTGTTCTGGAAATATTACAACAAAAATTCTGAACTGAAAACATGACTCCGTTAAACACAAACTTACTAAAGTGCATCAACAAATCAGAATAGCATTTAAAATAAATAATAATAATAAATAAGCCACAGGAAAACTCCCAGGATGCATCACTCAGCCAGGTGGAACGCTCGGCTCAGGACCAGCTCCATGGAGGCTCCGCCCAGGTGACACGCCTCCAGGACGCAAACCAGCCTCTGATTGGTCAACTGGGCCGCCATGGCGATGAGGTCAGCTGAGACGAAAGACAAAGACAAAATGTGTGAAAACTGACTGGAAATATCAATGAAATGCCAAAAAATATGATCAAAATATCCATTAGCATTGGTTAAATGTCCAAAAATCTAAATAGAATGTCTGAAAATATTAATTACATTTTTGAAAATATTGGTAAAATGCCAAACATATCCATAAGTATTAGTTAAATGTCCAGAAAGCTTCATACAATGTGTGAAATATCACTAAAATGTGAGAAAACACTGTTAAAATGTCAGAAAATGTTAGTGTGTTTGAGAATTTCAATTAAAAAAAACTATTAGCAAAATGTACATAAGTATTAGTTCAATGTCCAAAAATTCTAATAAATGTTCAAAAACATTTTTAGAATGCCAGAAAATATTGATAAAAAGCCAAAAGTTATTAACAAAATATTCCAAAGTATTAGGTAATGTCAAAGACTCTTTACAAATGTCTGAAAATATCATTAAAATGTCAGAAAATACTATACAAATGTCAAAACATATCAATGAAGCGTTTGAGAAAACAGAAAAATACGAACAAAATGTACATAAATATTACTTAACGTTCAAAAATTTTTATTAAATGAATGAAAATGAGAGAAAATGTCGTCTGTTAAAATGTGACTATTGTGAGAAGGGTTTAGTCGTTTTGGACGAGTCTGGAGTCAATTTGTCAAGGACCTGGAATGTTCTAAGTGAGACTAAACTGAAAGACTGGAAGCAGGAAAGGAGAATGTCTCCTGGAGAAAGTTCTAGAGTAGAACTACCAACAACTGGAGAAAGTTCTAGAGTAGACCTACCGACAACTGGAGAAAGTTCTGGAGTGGACCTACCGACAACTGGAGAAAGTTCTAGAGTAGATCTACCAACAACTGGAGAAATTTCAAGAGTAAACCTACCGACAACTGGAGAAAGTTCGAGAGCAGACCTACCGACAAATGAAGAAAGTTCTAGAGTAGACCTACCATCAACTGGAGAAAGTTCGAGAGCAGATCTACCAACAACTGGAGAAAGTTCTAGAGTAGACCTACAGACAAGTGGAGAAAGTTCTAGAATAGACCTACCGACAGCTAGAGAAAGTTCTACAGCAGACCTACCGACAACTGGAGAAAGTTCTACAGTAAACCTACCAAAAACTGGAGAAAGTTCGAGAGTAGACCTACCAAAAACTGGAGAAAGTTCTAGAGTAGACCTACCGACAACTGGAGAAAGTTCTAGAGTAGATCTACCGACAACTGGAGAAAGTTCTAAAGCAGACCTACCGACAACTGGAGAAAGTTCTACAGTAAACCTACCAAAAACTGGAGAAAGTTCTAGAGTAGACCTACCAAAAACTGGAGAAAGTTCTAGAGTAGACCTACCGACAACTGGAGAAAGTTCTAGAGTAGATCTATCGACAACTGGAGAAAGTTCTAAAGCAGACCTACCGACAACTGGAGAAAGTTCTACAGTAAACCTACCAAAAACTGGAGAAAGTTCTAGAGTAGCCCTACCGACAACTGGAGAAAGTTCTACAGTAAACCTACCGACAACTGGAGAAAGTTCTAGACTAGACCTACCAACAACTGGAGAAAGTTCTAGAGTAGACCTACCAACAACTGGAGAAAGTTCTAGAGCAGACCTACCGACAACTGGAGAACGTAGAACTTTTTCTGGTAGAATTCTAAATATTTCCTAACCGGAAGCTGTGAGTTGGAGTTTCTGCTGATTAGTTGGGAAGAAAACTCAACAGATTCCTGCATCCATCCTGATCTGCGGTCAGTTTCTACCAGAACCCAGATGTTCTTGTTTGGTTCTACGTGGGGCACCTGAGATGCCTCGGTACCGACCTGGTGAAGGTGGAGGTGTGTGGGAGGAGAAGGCTCCATGTGACAGGATGGAGGTCCAGGTGTTGGAGTGGGGCAGCTGGAGGGGGCAGGGGCAGGAGGACCAGGCGTGGGGTAGGAAGATGGCATCGAACAGAACCCCATCAGACAGAGCTGAAGGAACACACAGAACACTGATAGAGCACCAAACTCACAGTCAACATGTTTTTTGTCTCTTTGTGGTTGTTTTGTGTCTCTTTGTGGTTATTTTGTGTCTTTGTGATAGTTTTGTGACTCTCTGTGGTTGTTTTGTGTCTCTTTGTGGTTGTTTTGTGTCTCTTTGTGGTTGTTTTGTGTTTCTTTGTGGTTGTTTTGTGTTTCTTTGTGGCTGTTGTGTGCCTCTTTGTGGTTGTTTTGTGTCTCTTTGTGGCTGTTTTATGTGTCTTTGTTTCACTCTGTGGTTGTTTTGTGTCTCTTTGTGGTTGTTTTGTGTTTCTTTGTGGTTGTTTTGTGTCTCTTTCTGGTTGTTTTGTGTCTCTTTCTGGTTGTTTTGTGTGTCTTTGTGGTTGTTTTGTGTTTCTTGTGGTTGTTTTGTGTTTCTTTGTGGCTGTTTTGTGTCTCCGTGTCTCTCTGTGGTTGTTTTGTGTCTCTTTGTGTCTCTCTGTGGTAGTTTTGTGTTTCTTTGTGGCTGTTTTGTGTCTCTTTGTTTCTCTCTGTGGTCGTTTTGTGTCTCTTTGTGGTTGTTTTGTGTCTCTTTGTGGTGGTTTTGCGTTTCATGTTTCTCTCTGTGGTTGTTTTGTGTCTCTTTGTGGTTGTTGTGCGTCTCTGTGGTTGTTTTGTGTCTCTCTGTGGTTGTTTTGTGGCTCTCTGTGGTTGTTTTGTGTCTCTCTGGTTGTTTTGTGTTTTTTGTGGCTGTTTTGTGTCTCTCTGTGGTTGTTTTGTGTCTATTTGTGGTGGTTTTGTGTCTCTATGGCTGTTTTGTGTCTCTGTGGCTGTTTTGTGTGTCTTTGTGGTTGTTTTGTGTCTCTTTGTGGTGGTTTTGTGTCTCGATGGCTGTTTTTGAGTCTCTTTGCGGTTGTTTTGTGTCTCTCTGTGGTTGTTTTGTGTCTCTTTGCGGTTGTTTTGTGTCTCCCTGTGGTTGTTTTGTGTCTCTTTGTGGTTGTTTTGTGTCTCTTTGTGGCTGTTTTGTGTCTCTCTGCGGTTGTTTTGTGTCTCTCTGCGGTTGTTTTCTGTCTCTCTGTGGTTGTTTTGTGTCTTTTGTGTCTGTTTTCTGTCTCTTTGTGGTTGTTTTCTGTCTCTTTGTGGTTGTTTTGTGTCTCTTTGTGGTTCTTTTGTGTCTCTTTGTGGTTGTTTTCTGTCTCTTTGTGGTTCTTTTGTGTCTCTTTGTGGTTCTTTTGTGTCTCTTTGTGCTAACCATAACCCAACCTCTTAGGTTGTAGTAGAACCGAGTACCTCTCAGTTTCAGGGTGTAGTAGTCCTCGATGGCGGTGTTAAACTTCCCCGCCGTCGTCGTCCCTCCCATCACCACGGCGGCTGCCTGCTCCTCCCAGTGGGTGTGGTCATAACACATGGGGAAGGTCTCCATGGCGACGGTTGGGACGGTGGGTGGGGAGAGGGCGGTGACGAAGGACGAGGCATCGTCGTCCTCATCATCGTCTTCGTCGTCTTGGTTGACGCTCTGTAGGAACTCCATGGAGGCTTCAAACAGAATCACTGCAGGAGGTGGAGAGGATTCATCAGATGGAGGATTCAGACGCACAAAACTATCACATAGAGACACACAACTACCACAAAGAGACACAAAACAACCACAAAGAGAGACAAAACAACCACAGAGAGACACAAAGACACACAAACAACCACAAAGAGACACAAAACAACCACAAAGAGAGACAAAACCACCACAAAGAGACACAAACAACCACAAAGAGAGACACAAAACAACCACAAAGAGAGACAAAACCACCACAAAGAGGCACAAAATGACCACAAAGAGACACAAGAAGACACAAAGAGCCAAAAAACAACCACAGAGACGTGATGGTGTTTCCAGTCCCCGAGGTTCTGGAGGTCTTTAGAAGGTTGTGGTTCTGGTCTCACCTGTGTCGGTGTTGTGTTCTGGCTGCAGAGTGACCCATGGACCTCTGAGGAAACACAACACTTCATCCTCAGGTTCTACAACATTTACAGGAAACTAAACAGACCTGAAGAGTCTCTGGATCCAGAATCATTCAGGATTAAATCTGGATCAGAAAAACCAGAACACAGGTTCTGGATCTGGACCAGTTTAAAGCAGAACTCACCTCTTCTTTGGAGTGTCAGTCGACAGCAGCTTCCTTTTAAAAGACCTGCAGAGAAAACCAGTAAATAACAATAATAAACTGGTTTAAAGTCTGACAATAAACTGGTTTAAAGTCTGATAATAAACTGGTTTAAAGTCTGATAATAAACTGGTTTAAAGTCAATCATAAACTGGTTTAAAGTCTGATAATAAACTGGTTTAAAGTCTGATAATAAACTGGTTTAAATTCTGACAATAAACTGGTTTAAAGTCAATCATAAACTGGTTTAAAGTCTGATAATAAACTGGTTTAAAGTCTGACAATAAACTGGTTTAAAGTCTGATAATAAACTGATTTAAAGTCTGATAATAAACTGGTTTAAAGTCAATCATAAACTGGTTTAAAGTCTGATAATAAACTGGTTTAAAGTCAATAATAAACTGGTTTAAAGTCTGATAATAAACTGGTTTAAAGTCAATTGGGTCATTCCGTATGAAATCAACCAATTTTAAGAAAACTTCCCACCTGACCCTCTCAGATTTTGCTAAGTTTTACATACATTTAGTACATTATATATGATGGGAAAATCCAAAATGTGAATGCTTTATTGCCATTAGTTTCAAAGTTATGTCCATTTGAAGTAGGTAGGGGGTACCCTATTATTGCAGCCAAAATTAAGACTTGAAATTTTCGACCATTTTCAGACTTCTATAACTTCTGAACAACAAAAGATAGAGATCTGACATTTTCAGAATCATTTCACAGTGACCTATAGTCCTCAGAAATGTGAAAATATTTACTTTATATTTATAATTGCATGTTACAGAGAATGACAAAGTTGCGATTTTATCCATGAGGAACTTCTAAACTGCTACATTTGGCCACCCATTACACAAAAACTAATCATCATATCCATTAGAGATTTTATGTGGTATAATTTGGCTATCTAAGGATTGGATCTGTATAAAATGAAAGTGCTATGGTATGTAATGCATGAAATATGAACAGCTAAAGATCAAAAATATCTGTCCCACCTTCGGATTCAAAGGTCAGTATCAGCATGTGGGATAGGTGGTATCAAAGAATAAAAGACATCATGTGAAATTACAGGAATTTCCCTAAATTTTGACACCAAGCACAACTTGCTTCTATAAACCCTTCTATGTTTGATGTTCAAATCAATTATGCACATTCCGCCCGCATAATTTAGAGCTAAATTACGTGGGCACTTATAATAAACCGGTTTAGAGCGTCACCCTGCTGTCCGGTTGGGAGTTGGAGGTGTGGACCGGCTCACTGCTGAAGATGCTGATGCTGGACTGAAGGAACTGAAGGACGGAGAAGGTCTGGAGGACTGGGGGGTGGAGGGTGAGGAGGAGGATGGAGAGAGGGATGGAGATCGATCCGTCCAGAACAAGCAGCGTTCGTCCTGCAGGAGTCCAGGATTCAGAAAGAGAAAACATAAAATGACTCAAAATGTGTCCAAATGTCTTTAAAATGGGTCAGATCTGTCGTAAAACCACTCCAAACTTTCTCATAAAAGACATTCACAAACATGTTGGTCAGTTATAGACACTTTATGGATTTTTAAAAAAAACATCTTTTATTATTTTAAACTCTTCTGAACACATTTTAAATCATTTTTGAGTATTTCTGTCCAAAGTCTTGTCACTGTGCAAATTTCACGTCGTTCTGGAAAATGTTCAATTCGTTTTAGAGAATTTTTTAGAATTTGTGTTGCAAATTTTGTGGATATTTCAGTTGTTCTGCTCACATTTGAACCATATGAATCAATGTGGACAAAGTTTTAGTCATTTTAGACCATTTTTTATTCATTTTAGACACATTTTTAGTCATTTTAGACAATTTTTATTAATTTTTGGAGCATTGTTCATTCATTTTGGACAAAATCTGACTCATACTGGACATTCTTGATATATTTTGGACAATTTTTGTTTCCTTTGTAGCTTTTTTTATTTATTTTTGACAAACTATGAGTCATTTTGAAAACTTTCTGATTAATTGTGGCAAAGTTTACATCCATTTTTGACAAATCCACATGAATTTGGACCATTTGGGATTAATTTTGGACAAATTCCTGTCATTTTCTCAGATTTCATGTTATTTAGCACATCTCATTCAGGTCCTGCTTCAGCCCTTTTCAACATATTTTAGTTTTATTTTGACACAATTTAAGTTGTTTTGATACATTTTTGGACACATTTTGATTCATGCTGGACGAGTTTTCATTCATTTTGGACAAATTTTGATACATTTTGAACAGCTCTATAAATGTTAGACACTTTGATTCATCTTTTAGAATGTGTATCACAAATTCTGTGGACGTGTTTTTTGGTGAAATGTGGACATGTTTAGCTCTTCTGGGTCATTTTAGACGTGTCAGAGTAACTCTGGTTGGTTTTTATAACCGTTCTGGCTCATTCTGGAAAATGATGAATTATTCTGGACAAGTTCTGAATAATTTCTGAGAACTTTCTGACTAATATTTTGTTTTTCTATTTCCTTCTCTAAAGTTCCTGTCTCAGAGCAGAATACGAACTAAAACAATGTCTGCCCTCACCTCTCCTTGGCGGCTGTAGGTAACCACGGTGACGGTTGCCTGGATACAGAAGGTGCGTCGCTCCCGGTAACAGAGTCTGTCCAGCGCCGTCTGAAGCTCCGCCCCTCGCAGGAAGCCCGGCTCACCTAGAAGAACGGCAGGTGGTCAGACTGGAGGTCATTTCAGTTTGAAGACGTGAAGCAGGTCAGAAGATTCAGAAGGTAAAGCTCTGAGAGCTGCTGACTGATCTGATCCGTCTAGAAACGTCTGGAATTAAGAAAAACTCACACTAACAGCCTGATCTTCTCCAAAACGAGTAAAACGGGTCCAGAAATGACCTAAAGCATGTTCATAATGTCTGACAATGGTTTAGCTAAAGTGACTAAAAACTGAGATCACAAGCAATAAAAATTATTCAAAATGTGTCCAAAATCATGTACACCATGCAAACATAACCCAAATGACGTTTAAACGTGTTTAAAATGACTCAAACTCGTCTGAAATGACTTTCATTTGAATAGAAAAACTTAAATACTGTCAAGAAAGAACCAAGAACGACTTTAAAATGTGTCACATTTCAAAAATACTAAATATTTCTCCAAAAGTTACTGAAACAAGTCCATAGTGACTGAAGAACACAGTAAATAAACAGGAAATGAAAAGTAAATAAACAACAAACAGTAAAAAAACAAAACAAACAGGACTAAACAGTAAATAAATAAAAGCCACAAAATAAATAAACAGTAAATAGCAACAAATAAACTGTAAATAAACAATAACAGTAAATAAACAACAAACAGCAACATAAAGTAAAGAAACAGTAAATATAAACAAACAGCAAACAAACTGTAAATAATAACAAACAGGAATAAACAGTAAATAAACCACAAAAACAGTAAATAAACAATAAAGAATAACAAACAGTAAATAAATAACAAACAACAACAAAAAGTAAAACAGTAAATAACTAATAAACAGTAAATAAACAATAATAAATAACAGAAACATAAAGAAACAGTGAATAGAAACTAACAAACAGCAAACTGTAAATAATCAATAACAAACAGAAACAAAAAGTAAATAAACAACAAACAGTAAATAAACAATAATAAACAGAAATAAAAAGTAAATAAATGTAAAGAACAAAGAATAAACAGTAAATAAATAACAAACAACAAACACTAAATAAACAATAACAAACAGTAAACAAAATAAATAAATAACAAACAATAACAACAAACAGTACATAAATAATAACAAACAGTAAATAAATAGTAAATCAATAACAAACAGCAACAAAAAGTAAAAAACAGTAAATAACTAATAAACAGTAAACAAACAGTAAACAAACTGACCTCTGCGCTCTTTCATGTAGGTTTCCATGGAGACGGGAGGGGGCGGGTACATGAAGAATCCTCCAATCAGAGCCCTGCTCAGCACGGCGGCGTCCTCCTGAGTCCTCAGCCAGTCCAGGAAGCGTCGGACCGGCCGCAGCCGTCGGTAGCTCATCTGGGAGTGGTGGCCCTGACCTGTCAGTCACACGGTCGGCCAATCAGGATGCAGGCTGACAGACAGGACCTCAAACAAGCCCCGCCCACCCCGTTACCTGAGCAGTACACCTGCGTGTAGGTGCTGTTGGTCAGGTAGCACATCTGCTCCGAGACCCGGACCAGCTTCAGTCTGGTACCGACCAGGACCGAGGCTGGAGACCGTTTCCATGGAAACAGAGAGGCAAACATGGAGGGTAGTTACCGTTTCCATGGGAACAGAGATACAAACATGGAGGTTAGTTACCGTTTCCATGGAAACAGAGACACAAACAAAGTCAGTTGTAGATACTGTTGGACACATTTTAAATAAATTGGGATGAAGTTTAGACAAATTTAAATTCATTTTACGCATTTTTTGATTAATTTTGTAGCATTTATTTAGAAATATTTTAAACAACTTTTTTGAATAATTTTTGACATATTTTGATTAATTTTGGACAAATTTTGGGGCCATTCTGTATTACTTCTTGACAAATTTTGGTACATTTTGAACAGCTTTTAATACAATTTGGACAATTTTGGACAAATTTTGAGTTATTTTGGACCATTTTTTTATTACTTTTTGACAAATTTAGATTCATTTTAGACTATTTTTTGTAATTTTTACTAGATTTCGAGTTATTTAGCACAAATTCAGGTCATTCAATACACGCTTCAGTCACTGTGGTCTAATTTTCAGTCATTTTGCAGAATTTCTGAAAAAATTTGGACAAATTAAAACCATTTTGGACTCATTTCAAATTAATTTGGAAGAATTTCAGGTAATTCTGTACAAATTTTGAGTCATTTAGGACAAGTTTCAAGTAATTCTACTCACATTTTAGTCACTTTCAGCATATTTGAGTGTTCTTCTTGATACGTTTTAAGCTGTTTTGTACATGTTTGACTTATTTTGGACAAATTATGCATCAATTTGGACGTTTTAGTTATTTTGTACAAATTTCAACATATTTAGATCACTTCTGACAGAGTTTGAATAGTTTTGGACAATTTTTGATTAATTCTGGACACTGTTTATTCATTGTTGACAAATGTTGAATAACTACGGATAAGTTTGATTCACTTTAGACAAACTGTTATTTTATCAGATTTCAAGTTATTTAGGACAACTCCTAACAACTCCCAATGACAAGTCATTTAAGACATGTTTTTGTAATTTTCAACACATTTTAGGTTTTTTTAAAAACATTTTTGAGCTGTTTTGGACACATCTGACTCATTTTGGACACATTTTGAATCAATCCAGACAAAATTAAGACATTGAGAGACATTTCTAGTAATTTCAGACAAATTTCAGTTAATTCTGGAAAAGTTTTTGTCACTTTAAATCAGGGCTCCAGACTGTGACTAAATGGTCGCATTTTGTGACCAAAATTTGAGCGAGTGTGAGTAAATGTTTCATCTACTCGTGCATGTGCCACCAGTAAATTTGCTGAAATTTTTAAATTACTACTGAATATTTCTTGTGGCTTACAAACTTCTGCTCCACACTTCAGCCCAGTAGACAGTAATACGTAAATGAGCTGGTTTAACAACCGACGTTAAGTCCAAAAGAAGAAGAAAGGAGACGAACACCAACGAAGAAGAAGGCAAATGAGAGCGGAGGACGAATGACGGTGAAGCTCCTGATGTTTCACAGTCTTCATTTACGTTCAAACTTATTTTGAACACTAATTCACCTTTTGTCCTTCACTCCCTTCTTGTCTCCATTCCAGCTGCTTCTAAGTTCAGACATCATCCTTTACTAGACAGCAACAGATGGAACCGTTTTCTTTCATCTTTACATGAATTTCAGACTTTTCTGCAGCATCTTAATCATGTCAAGAAACCTCTCCTTCAGAATAAAAGCCTGGAGGAAACGGTTATTTTAACACGAGCAAAACAAAGGCTTGCCTAAACTGATGAACTGATTAACAGACATTTATAAGAGTAATTTACATGTGATTCAGTATAAATACATAACGTGCACATATGTAACACATGCCTGTACTCAGCACAAGGTCTTTTTTTTATTACAGATTTTATCCGTCTGAAATGATACATCATCAGCCTTGGAGGAGTACTGTGCTTTCTGATATTCTTGTTATGTAGTTTCTACATTTACTGTGCAAGTATTTATCAGTAATACAGCGAAAATGAGAGGAAATGTGAATATTTACTTTGTAAGCCTGTAAATGTTCTGGTTGCGCTCCTAAAATTTTAAGTTAGGGGCCACTGTGCTCCTAGGAAAAAAGGTAGTCTGGAGCCCTGCTTTAACCCTTTAAGCTGCAGTCAATTCCAGCCGTTTTCAGTACAAAAAATCGCTAATATTCTATTTTTAAATAAAAAAAAATTACGAAAAATACAGGGAATATTGGACGGGCATCGGGAGGTGCATTTCCTTGAAAATGACCGATTCGTGGATTTTATACCGACTTCAGGACATGTTTTGGATAAAATATTTTACTGGCTTGTTCATCTGGATGTAAAAGGTTGGATTATGGCCGTTTTTTGTGGAATCTTTTCATCTGTGTGTAATAATGAACCCACAAATGTGAGTCGCGCTGTGTGCGTTGAAGCCGTGTACAGAGAACGGATGGATGAATATTCGTTTTTGTCGGACAAATGTGTTTATATTACCCGCTGTGGTAATCACATCTGAAAGTGGTTTATACCGGCGGATTCATGAGAATCTAAGCTTTCCATCGGCGTATAGTGTTTGTATAATCGTGTTTGCAGCCGTCGGACATTCTTGAAATTCCTATGCAAATTAGTAGGTGTACCGCCGGCGGTACACTGAAGCTTAAGGGGTTAAACAGGTTTCTAGTTATTTAGATCATTTAAGACACATTTCAGTCGTTTTCAACACATTTTAGGGTTTTTTAAAACACATTTTACGTTGTTTTGGACAGACTGAAGTAATTCTGTAGAATGAAACGTTATTCCTGCGTCTCACCTGGGTGGAGCTTCAGGTGAGTCTCAGGCTGAGACGTAGCGAAGAGCTTCACCATGATTGGCTGATCACTGGCACCGTCCTCCAATCGCAGCCAGCGATACTCCACAAGCTCCGTCCCTTTGCCGTCTACCAGTGAACACACAGATTACTGCTGAAAAACTGTAAAAACACACTAACATCGGAGTATTACGCCGTCACCGTGGTAACCCTCACCCTTACTCCTGATTCGCTCAGACCGTCCTACGAATGTCAGCACGCCGATGACATCACACGTCGTGTCATGAGGCTGGTCCAGGATCTGCTGACTGACAGCAGCAGAGAGAGGACAGTTTGGATTATGAGGACATTTATTAATTATGAGGACATTTATTAATTATGAGGACGTTTATTAATTATGAGAATGTTTGGATTATGAGGACATTTATTAATTATAAGAACATGTATTAATTATGAGGACATTTATTAATTATGAGGACATGTATTAATTATGAGGACATTTATTAATTATAAGGACGTTTATTAATTATGAGAATGTTTGGATTATGAGGACATTTATTAATTATAAGAACATGTATTAATTATGAGGACATTTATTAATTATGAGGACATGTATTAATTATGAGGACATTTATTAATTATAAGGACGTTTATTAATTATGAGAATGTTTGGATTATGAGGACATTTATTAATTATAAGAACATGTATTAATTATGAGGACATTTATTAATTATGAGGACATGTATTAATTATAAGAACATGTATTAATTCAGCCCGATCTCACGAGGATTCGTGAAACTGTCACGTAAATTTTTGTTTCGGTTTCGTGCGCACCAACACGATTTCGTCATGTTTTTCGTGCCGCTCACCACGAAATGCACACCAATGTACTTTAAACGGCAGACTTTTCGTGCCACTCAGAACGTATTTCAAACGAATGTGTATATTATATTTTTAATGGAAAACCGTGGCGAATCCAACGCTATATTTTGCATGACATCGTCCCTAACCAAAACCCTAACCATAACCATAACCATAACCCGGTGGTACACTTACCAATTTGCATAGGAATTTAAAGAATGTCCGATGGTCGCAAACGCGATCACACAAGCAGTATACGCCGATGGACAGCTTAGATCGTCATGAATCCGCCGGTATAAACCACTTTCAGATGTGATTACCACAGCGGGTTTCGTTGTGAGCAACACGAAAAACATTTCGTGGTGAGCGGCACGAAAAACATGACGAAATCGTGTTGGTGCGCACGAAACCGAAACAAAAATTTACGTGACAGTTTCACGAATCTCCGTGAGACCGGGTTGATTAATTATGACGACATTTATTAATTATGAGAATGTTTGGATTATGAGGACGTTTGTGAATTATGAGGACATTCTGAACAGGTTCTATCCATCGGTGGAAATCCCGGGGGAGACACAGGGGACATATCTCCCCCTTCCTCAAAAAGAATTAAAAAATAATATAGTAATGTTTAATAAAAGCACAACACAAGTGCTGCAAATTATAAACGTAAAACTTTTTATTTTTTAACTGTTGAAAGATTCTGCCCCCCCATTCCTCAGGTGGTTTAGTCCACACGCCGTTTCCAGCGTGCTGGACTGCAGGTGTTTGTGCTGAGATCTGCCTGCTCCGCTAAAACAGAAACTTTGAAAGCCAAACTGTTTTCTACGACACAGTAGTTCTTGATAATGAAAAGATAGCTTTTGTTGGGTTTTAGCTGTACCTATAAAACACTGGAAGTACACAGCATATGAAAGCTTGGATTTCTTGTTGAAAAATATGCCCGAAGCTTATTCATTAATAGTAAAGAGGGAGATGCATTATTCAGCAGGACACAGTCTGGATCTGCCCACATTTGCATCCTCTGTTTTTCACACGGTTTGGTTAAAAGACACCGATCTCTGCTGTGTTCTGCATCATTTGGTCTAAAAATGTCCATAATAGCGGTTAACAGGGGGATGCATTTTTGGGAAGGACACATTGTGGATCTGCCCACATTTGCAGCCCCAGTTTTATGGGCCAACACATGCAGATCTCGGCGGGCATGCATAACTCGGCACAACACCGGCAGCTTCGTGTGTCAACATCGCACGATGATCTTTATAAGGATGAGAAGTTATGCTAATGTGTAAATGGTTTTTTAAATCAGCACGCCGGTAAGAAAATAGCCTAGCTTATGATCGCTAACAGGCTCAAAGGAGTACGTAGAATAGTAGCAGTGACAGAGGTGACACAGAGAGAGACAGGGGAGGACAGAGAGGAAAACAGACGAAGGAGAAGAGGGGAGGAAATATAGACGACAGGATTTTAAAAAGGTCTGTCAGGATATTAATGTCAGATATAAGCCCAGTTTATATTTTACTGACATTACATTTGTTTCTGTAGAGATATCCAGATTTTGAAGGTTTTTATTATTTTCTGTAGGCTCGTAGTCAGTCCAGTAGTTATGGATTGTTCTTGATGGTATTTCCTCTGTTGGAACTTATTTTGAGCTTCACTTTCTTGTGAAGCTACTTTGATGGACTAAAGTGGAAGTTAGAGCAGGGTGCAAAGAAATTCTGTTAGATGTGGTCATAAAAGTGCATCATTTCCACCTAATAACATTGTTGATTTTGCTGGTTGAACATAGAAAAACCTGTATGTAGGTAGAATATGCACTAAGACAGAACAATGCTAGAACTGCTATCATTACTTTTAATAACATGCTGAGGGCTCCACCCTGCAAGGCAAGTTCTAAAGCAGCAGGAGAGAGAGGATTTTTTTCATGTCCCCCCAGGAATTACTTTCTGAAATTTTACTCTTTACTGTCCCCCCCAAAAATGAAATGGGATTTTGGCCCCTGGTCCGATCAGTGTGGACCCTCAGACTGTGTGATCTTCCTTTACCTGTTGTAGAAGCTGTAGAGGACTGCTGGTGGGACGTACTCGGGTGAAACAGAGGATTCTGGGAGGACGGATATCTGAGCTGCTGGGTTCCTGCTGTTCACACTGATTTCTAAACAGAACAACAGAAACACAGAGGTTTATTCTGCTTCTTCTATCTGTAAAACGACAGAAATAATCTGAGAACATCACAATCATGTTGGACAAGTTTCAAGATGTATAATTCTGAGTAATTTCAGAAATGCTTTGAGCTATTTTGGACTATTTCTAAGTTATTTGGACATCATGTGAGCCTTTTTAGACAAGTCTAAGTCATTTTTGAGTCATTTTGGAAACTTTTCGAGTCATTTGGACAAGTTTAAAGAGATTGTAGACAAATTTGGAAAAATTCTGAATGCTTTTCGAATTGCGTTAAACATCTTTTACTCATTTGAAACAACATTTGAGTAATTCTAGATGATTTTTTTGTCTTTTTAGACTACTTTAAAGTAATTTTAGACATATTTTAAGCCACTCTGAACAACTGTAAAGTCATTTTTTTCAAATGTAAAGTCATTGAAAAGATGTGGTCATTTTGGACAAATGTGAGACAAGTTTCAGTTTGTTTAGGACAGCCATTCAGTCATTTAGGACATTATTTTAAAATAATAAGTTCTTTACCTGGAGGCAGGTGATTTTATCTACGTGTTTTAATGTCAGTCAATCCTTTAACTGGACGAAGACAAAATCATGTTTAATGTTCAGATAATTATTGTGGTGTTTTAGAGAACCTTCGGTTCCAAACTAAGCTTAGGTTTAGTCCCTGGTTCAGGTTTAGAGCAGTTCTACTTGAGATCTGGTTACCGATGACTCCCGGCTCTGCCTGGTAACGCTGCTTGACTCGGAAGCGTCGCAGACTGATGATGTCACCGGGCTTGAGATGGCGATACCAGCTGACGCACACACTGTTCCACAACACGGCACACACACTTCCTGTCTGGTCGCACAACTCCAACACTGACTGGAGGAAACACAGAAACACACAGGTTATTCTGGGGTCTGGGGTTCCTCAGGGATCCGCTGTAGGTCCCTCCTCTGTTCTCTACAGAGATTATACTGAGGTCTGGAGTTCCTCAGGGATCCGCTGTAGGTCCTCCTCTGTTCTCTACAGAGTTTATTCTGATGCTGTCTTCATCCAGTCCTGGACCTAAAGCGCCACAACTCATCACCAAACACCACAGAACTCCAGTTCATATGATTACAGTCATGTTATGGCCAAGAGTCTAATCATTCTGAAGAAATATGTCTGCCAAATAAACACTGCAGATTTACTCCAAAATTTGAAAAAACTAAATCTAAAACTGTCCAAATTAAAGTAAAGCTGTCCAAAGTGCTTAAAATGGTCAAAAATAATCTAAATTTGTCAAAAATGAATCAAAAAATGGCAAAAAATAAAACACAAACAATAATTTCAATTTGTCCAAATGATAGTAAATTTGTCAAAGATTAATCTCAATTTGTCCAAATTAAAAATAAATTAGTCCAGTATTAATCTAAATTTGTCCTAAAATCATCATCAATTTTCTCAAAATTAATTAAAAAAAGTGTCCAAAATTGAATCTGAATTTGTCAAAAATTAATTTAAAAAATGTCAAAAATGTATCTCCATTTGTCCAGAAATAATGCAAATTTGACAAAAATGAAATTAAAGTAAATTCGTCCAAAATGAATCTATATTTGTCTCAAAATTATCAAAATATGGCCAAAAATAAACGTTTCCCAAATTTAAATAATCTGTCAAAATTTGTTCAAAAATATCTACATTAGTCAAAAACTATTCCAAAAATGCCATCAGTTAATTTAAACTTCAAATGAACACGTCCAAATGAAAGTAAATTTGTACAAACAGAATAAAATTAGTCCAAATTTAAATTAAATTTGTCAAAGATTAATCAAAATTAGTACAAATTAAAAATTAATTAGTCCAAAGTTAATCTTATTTTGAACAAAAACTGTAAAATGTTTCCAAAATAAATCTAAATTTGTCCCAAAAATGATCAAAATCTGCCCAAAATAAATTATAACTGTCCAAATTGAACTAAATTCGTCCAAAATTTATTTAAATCTCAAATCAAGGTAAATTTGTCAACAATTAACCAAAATTTGTAGCCTAGCCGCGCTAGACAACCCAAGGCAACAAATTTAATTCTCTGCCAGGGTGGGTCTAGTTACCCTCCATAAGGCTCAAGGCTGGATTCTCCTAAAACTGGCCGGACCAATCACCATGAAGTGTAGAGTCAGAAGGCGGGCGTAACTAAGTGACGACAGAGGCGTGACGATTCTGACAGAAACAACCGGCGCACAATAAACAGTTATCTTTGGACTCGGCTTTGGCCACAGCCCTTAAAGATTTGAAGCTAAAACTCAACTTGAAAGAAAAACAAAGGACGGCACTGAAGTGTTTCATTGAGAAGAAAGACGTATTTGGACTTATGCCGACGGGATATGGCAAATCCTTAATATACCAGTTGGCTCCGCGGCTCCGCTGGTTGGGAAGCTAATGGGACTTAGCCACAATCCGCCGGCGCTCTCGGAACTACGTCAGCCTATTCGTTGCACTGATTGGTTGTATACCTACCCAATTGCTGCAGAGGGATTTGATAGACAACCTTTTAGCCCGCCTCCCTCCCTGTCGAGCTTCCCTAGACCCTTGTTCCGTCAGAAACATGGGATCTAGCATGGCTAGGCTACAAAATTTGTTCAAAATGACAAGAAAGCTGCACCACTTAATTTGCGTTCATTTTGCTTAGTTCTGAGTGACTTTAGACAAATTTCAACTGATGTTGGACAATTATTTTATATAAATATGAGAACATGTTCCAAGTGAAATATTTCAGATCATTTTTGGACTAATTCTGAGTTATTCTGGAGAACTTCTGAAGGATTTGTGGGTGAAAATATTTAAAAATAGTTTCAGGAAGTTCTGGATATTTTTTTTTACTGAAATGGCTTGAGGACTGACCTTTTATGGACATTCACAGTTCCTGTCTGTCCTCACTGACCTTATATGGACATTCACAGTTCCTGTTTGTCCCCACTGACCTTATATGGACATTCACAGTTCCTGTCTGTCCCCACTGACCTTATATGGACATTCACAGTTCCTGTCTGTCCCCACTGACCTTTTATGGACATTCACAGTTCCTGTCTGTCCCCACTGACCTTATATGAACATTCACAGTTCCTGTCTGTCCCCACTGACCTTTTATGGACATTCACAGTTCCTGTCTGTCCCCACTGACCTTATATGGACATTCACAGTTCCTGTCTGTCCCCACTGACCTTTTATGGACATTCACAGTTCCTGTCTGTCCCCACTGACCTTATATGGACATTCACAGTTCCTGTCTGTCCCCACTGACCTTTTATGGACATTAACAGTTCCTGTCTGTCCCCACTGACCTTATATGGACATTCACAGTTCCTGTCTGTCCCCACTGACCTTATATGGACATTCACAGTTCCTGTCTGTCCCCACTGACCTTTTATGGACATTCACAGTTCCTGTCTGTCCTCACTGACCTTATATGGACATTCACAGTTCCTGTCTGTCCCCACTGACCTTATATGGACATTCACAGTTCCTGTCTGTCCCCACTGACCTTATATGGACATTCACAGTTCCTGTCTGTCCCCACTGACCTTTTATGGACATTCACAGTTCCTGTCTGTCCCCACTGACCTTATATGGACATTCACAGTTCCTGTCTGTCCCCACTGACCTTATATGGACATTCACAGTTCCTGTCCGTCCCAACTGACCTTATATGGACATTCACAGTTCCTGTCTGTCCCCACTGACCTTATATGGACATTCACAGTTCCTGTCCGTCCCAACTGACCTTATATGGACATTCACAGTTCCTATCCGTCCTCCCATAGTACATCAGCGAGGACTTGTTGATGATGCGTACGATCAGCTGATGCTGGACGGCGCCCCTGGTGACGCTATGGTGACCAGACAGGAAGGAGTCTCTGAGCCGGGAGACAGTGACGGTTGGACGACGTCCTGGAGACAAAAAGTAGACACGGATTGACTGGTTTCAGTTTATTTATGATTTAACATTCAAATATTTATTATCAGACCTGAAGTTGATTAAAGAACTCGATTGGACACACTGACATTATTATGGACAAAATTTGAATCATTTGGACAAATTTAGACACATTTTTGACAAATGTTGGATAATTTTGGACAAATTTAGATTAATTTTAGATTCTTTTAGATTCTGACTATTTTGGAGAAACTTAGTTTAATTTGAACACGTGTTGATTAATTTTGGACAAATTTTGATCACTTTTGGCAAATTTTTATCCATTTTGGAGGTGAAGGGTTTAGTTGAGGCAACTGGACTTATTTTTGTGATCTTGAAAACTAAAGCCTTCACCTTAAGCTGACCTGGACGACTGAGAACCTTCACAGACACCATCCATTTTGGACACATCTAGACTCATTTTGGACAATTTTTGACAAATGTTGGGTATTTTTTGATTACTTTGAAGAAATTTAGATGACTTTTGGACAATTTTTAATTCATTTTGGACAAATTTTGATTACTTTCAACAAATTATATTAAGTTTTGAACAAATTTGGATGATTTTGGACAAATCTGAATTATTTTGGACAAATTTAGATAAATTTTAGACAAAGTTTGATAAATTTAAGACAGATTTTGACAAGTTAGGAGAAATTTAGATTAATTTGCAACCATTTTAATTAATTGTGCACAATTGTTGATCCATTTTGTAGTAATTTTGATTATTGCTTAGCAAATTTAGAATAATTTTGGACACATTTTGATCTTTTTGACCAAGTTTGGACAAATGTAATCATTTCTGGCATGTTTTGATGAATTTTGGACAGATTTAGATCATTTTTTGCAAGTTTTGATTGTTAGGTAATTTTTGATTATTTTGGGCAATATTTGTACTAACTTGAGACACCTGATTAATCCTAAACTGATTCCTGTCCCTTACTGGACCAGAAAACTGGATAAAGGAGTCGTTACTTTATTTCCTGGTCTGTTTAATGAACAGAAAACAGAATATTTTTACAGAACATTTCTGGACGTGTTTCTAAACATGAGTGAGTCCAGTGATGGTTAAATCTATCTCTACCTTCCTCTCCATCTTCTTCCTCATCATCCTCCTCCTCAGTGGGCGGAGCCTCCATCCACACCTGTCCGCTGTAGTCCACGTTGTTCCACAGCGGCAGGAAGACGCTCCGATTGGCTCTGAGGGGAACCAATGGGGCTGCAGGATCCAGAACCAATCGATCGATCAGTCAGGGCGTTATTGATCTTTACAAACACTTCAGGTTCTGAGAAGTTCTTCTTCTGCTGATGACTGGAGACATCTGGGACAATATTTGGTCATCTTGGACAAATTTAGATTCATTTTAGATAACATAATCCTTTACTACTCTCCATGCCAGAATTGGAAATGTCCAATTTTGGATTATTTTTGGTCAATTTTAACAAATTTAAATTCATTTTAGACATTTTTTAAATTACTATTGGTCATTTTTTCTATTTCTTTCAAAATTTAGACTGATTTTAGACTAATTTAAAACAAACTGATCAATTTTTGAAAAATAAATTCTAAATAAATTTAGATTCATTTTAGATAATTTTGGTGGACTTTTTTTGTAGAATTTTGTAACTAATTAAGATTAATTTCAGATATTTTCTGCTCAATCTGTTATAAATTTGAACAAGTTCAGATTAATTTTAGACAATTTCTCATAACTTCAGACACATTTCAGTCTCATTCAGGTAATTTCTTCATAATTTGTGAATTATTTTGGAAATCCTTGCGGATTATTTTGGACATGTTTCTGGACACTGTTGTGATGTTTTTTATACATTTTAAATGAGACAGAATAAAGACCTTCAGAGCAAACATCTGGATGCTGATGTGGCTCCTCCTGGATCTAGACTTGGACTCCGTCAAAAACCACAGAAGAACTTCTGACTGAGTTCATCTCGAGGTGACACGGTCTCACCTGTAGCTTCTGAGGATCCAAACCAGGGCAGAGAGTCCCAGTCCACAGCTGTCCTCCCGTCTCCGTCCTCACCTGGACCTGGAACGTCCACGCTCACCATCCTGTAGCTGCAGGGGAGTCAGCCAATCACAGCACAGCAGCAAACTCACCTGTCCTCACCTGTCTCACCTGACCCCACCCACCTGTCTGTCCCTCTGCAGGCCCCGGTGCATGCTGGGAGCTGGGCGGTCATGGTGTAGCTGAAGGCGGCGTTCCTCAGCGTCTGTCCGGACCGCAGGACGTTTTTCTCCACCAGCCGGTTCAGACCCGGATCCAGACTCACCTGAAGTCTGCAGTCCCCATCTGACAGTGTGACGTCGTACAGGTCGTCCCCTGAGGACCAGAAAACCAGCAGAACCAGTAAAACAGTAGGACCAGTAAACCAGAAAACCAGTAGAACCAGTAAACCGGTAGAACCACTAAACCAGTAGAGCCACTAAACCAGTAGAACCAGTAAAACAGTAGGACCAGTAAACCAGAAAACCAGTAGAACCAGTAAACCGGTAGAACCAGAAAACCAGTAGAACCAGTAGAAGCACTAAACCAGTAGAAGCAGTAAACCAGTAGAACCAGTAAAACAGTAGAACCACTAAACCAGTAGAACCAGTAAACCGGTAGAACCAGAAAACCAGTAAACCAGTAGAAGCACTAAACCAGTAGAGCCACTAAACCAGTAGAACCAGTAAAACAGTAGAACTACTAAACCAGTAGAACCACTAAACCAGTAAACCAGTAGAACTACTAAACCAGTAGAACTACTAAACCAGTAGAACCAGTAAACCAGTAGAACTACTAAACCAGTAGAACTACTAAACCAGTAGAACCACTAAACCAGTAAACCAGTAGAACTACTAAACCAGTAGAACCACTAAACCAGTAAACCAGTAGAACCAGTGACAGAGACCAAATTTCTCCTATTAACTTCTCTTCATTGACTCTCTATCAAATCCAGGACAGACTCTAAAATCCTTAAAGAGCAGCTCCATCTATCAGACTGACCTCCAGCTGACTCATCCTGAGTCTGGTTCTGGTTCTGGTTCCAAAGGAAGTGTTTTGGTTCCTTCTAACTGTTGCTCAAAGGGAATCCAGAGGGAATTTGTCTTTGGTTCTTGGTCTAAACCTCGTCAGATATCGGGACGTCAGATGTTGGGACTAAAATAAAACTGGACTGATGGACGGTCATCTCACCGCTGAGGACGGACTGGGGGAAGTAGACCGTAGAACCCTGATCTCTGCTGTAACGCTGCAGCGCCACCACATGGAGGGACTCCCTGCAGACCACAGCAGAGGATGCCTGCAAGACAAAGACAAGGGTAAAACTACACAACAAGGCAAAGACAAGGGTATAAACTAAACAACAAGACAAAGACAAGGATGCCCAATTAGTATAGAGGTGGGTGTAAATATTGAGAATGTGGATATAGGGGGAGTGAGGAGGTGGTGTTATAAAGGCATAGATTGGAATAGTTTTAGAATATTGTGTGACAAGGAAATGGAATGTATTAATGTGCAATCTACTGTTAATGATTATAATTTGTCCTTTTGCAGGGCAATTGTAAGAGCAGCAGAAAAGACGATTAAAAGGAAGGAAGGAAGGCGCAAGGGGAAGATTGTGCCTTGGTGGTCTGAAGATTGTAGTACTGTTATTCGAGAAAGGAATCAAGCTCATAAGAGTCTTAAAAGAAATCTGTCTTATCAAAATTATATTGAATTCAAAAGGAAGGAAGCAGAGGCAAGGAAAGTAATTAAAGGGACTAAAAGAGCTTATTGGAGAGAGTATTGTGGGAAGTTGGGTAGGCAGACACCTATAAGCCAAGTATGGGGAACAATTAAAAGAATGTCAGGAATTTATAAAAGTTATAACTACCCAGTAATGAAAAATGGTGAGCAGACGGTTGTTAGAAATTCAGATAAAGCAGAGCTGTTAGCTAAACATTTTGTAAAAGTTCATAGCAGTAGTAATCTAAGTTTAGAGGAGAAGAGAGCAAGAGAGGAGACTGTGGGGAGTCATATTAATATGTTTGAGAATGTAGGGGGCGCTGATAGTGTGATTAATACAGAGTTCACAATGAAGGAGCTAAATGACGCGTTAAGCAAGTGTGGTAAAACAACTCCTGGGAAAGATGAAGTTAGCTATAGTATGCTAAAGAATCTTAGTGGTAAATGTAAAATTTTTGCTTGTTTTGTATAATAAAGTGTGGACAGAGGGCTATTTGCCTGAACAATGGAAGGAAGCTGTAGTTATACCAATCTGTAAGCCAGGTAAGGATCCTTGTTTAGCTGAGAGTTATAGGCCTATTGCACTGACCTCCCATGTGGGTAAATTGATGGAGAAAATGGTCAATGACAGACTTTGTTACTTTTTAGAAAAGTATGAGTTACTTAAAAACCATCAGTATGGGTTTAGGAAGGGGAGGAGTACTTTGGATCCTGTGGTTATTTTGGAACATGAAATTAGGAAGGCCCAAGTGAATAAGGAGAGTGTGATTGCTGTTTTCTTTGATGTGGAGAAAGCGTATGATATGATGTGGAGGGAGGGGATAATCATAAGGTTGCATCAGATGGGAATCCGTGGGAAGATGTTGGGATGGGTGAAAAGTTTTTTAAGTGAAAGGAAAATTTTAGTGCGAGTGGGGAAAGATTTTAGTGCTAAGTATGATGTAGAAAACGGCACACCTCAAGGTAGTGTAGTAAGCCCTGTGTTATTTAGTGTTATGATAAATGAAATATTTTGTAATGTTGAAGGTTATGTAGGATGTTCTCTTTTTGCAGATGATGGAGTAATGTGGAAAAGGGGTAAAAATATTAATTTTATTGTGAGTAAAATGCAACAAGCTATACACAAAGTGGAGGAATGGACTATAAGGTGGGGTTTTAGATTTTCTGTCAGTAAGACAAAAACAATGTTTTTTACACGAAAAAAGGTTGATCAAGTAAATATTAAACTGTATGGGGTGAATTTAGAAAAAGTAAGTGAGTTTAAGTATTTGGGTATATGGTTTGATCCAAGGCTAACATGGGTGTTGCACGTTAGTAAAGTGGTGGAAAAATGTAAGAAGGTGATAAATATTATGAGATGTTTGAGGGGTCGGGACTGGGGAGCTAGCCGGAATTGTCTTAAAGCAATTTATATTGCTATGGTCAGATCAGTGATAGATTATGGTTGTGTAGTTTACAGTTCAGCTGCCAAGACCAACCTGAAAAAATTGGAAGTTGTTCAGAGTCTTGCATTGAGGTTATGCTGTGGAGCAATGAAAACAACCCCAGTAGATGCCATTCAAGTGGAGATGGGAGAGATGCCGTTAGATTTTAGAAGGATGCAATTAGCTCTGACTTATTGGGCTAATTTACAGGGACATAGACAAAGTCATCCGGTGTTGAGCGTGTTGCAGCCAAGTCAGGAAAAAGAAAAGGTGAAGATTAATAGCTTTGGATGGGTAATAGAAAGCATGACACAAGAGTCCGGAATAGATCAACTTGAAATAAGTCCAACGGTTTCAATTTCTCTTACTCCTCCATGGTTACTGACAGAAATAAAGGTGGATCTAAGCTTATTGGAAAAGAAGTGTAGTAGTGGTTCTGTTAATGGGTATATTTCTTATGTTTATTCAAATGATTTGGTAATTTATACTGATGCGTCAAGGTCACTTTCAGGTCAGGTTGGAGTGTCCTTTGTTATTCCTGAATTAGGCATTGCTATTAATAAAAGAACAAGCGACAAGTTATCAGTGTACACCGGGGAATTGGCAGCAATATTGCTGGCATTAAACTGGACAGAGGATAATGGAAAAGAGAGAACTGTGATTGCAACTGACTCCAGCAGTGCAGCAATAAGTGTTAAAAATTTGAAATCTGAGGCGAGACAAGATATTATATGTGAAATTGGTCAAGTTAGTTATAGGCTAGGGAGACAAGGCAAGCAAGTTATTATTTTGTGGGTTCCGGCACACATAGGGGTGGATGGAAATGAGTTAGCAGACAAGTATGCAAAAAGAGGGGCTGCTAAAAATGTAATTGACTTTCCCATGAAGTATAGTAGATCTGAAGTTAAAACAATAGTTAAAGAACAAATGAAGAAGAAATGGCAGAGACAATGGGATACCTGCTTGAAAGGTCGCTTTTATTACTCCATTCAAAAAAGTGTAGAGGGGAATTTAGTAGAACAGGGCTGTTTAGGCCGGAAAGAGGAGGATGTCTTGTCACGATTAAGACTCGGGCACACAGGGCTGAATAGCACTCTGAGAATTATTGGAAAACATAATACAGGGGAATGTGAATGCTGTAGAGTGGAGGACACTGTTGAACATGTATTGATTTATTGCCCCAAGTTTCAGCAGCAGAGAAGAGTATTCAAGAGGAAAGTCTGTGATAGTAAAATTAAATTCGAGGTCAGGGAAATTTTGAGTAATTTATCTTTGAAACATGTTGCTAGAGCATTGCTTTTATTTATGGAAAGAACAGGTTTAAGAGAGAGGGTTTAAGGGCTGCTGGGGCCTTCCTGCCCCACACTCCATTCCAGAAGGTGGCGGTAATGCACCTAAAGTTGCGTGCCAACTGCCATTAAACAAAAAGAAGAAGAAGAAGAAGACAAGGATAAAAACTGCACAACAAGACAAAGACGAGGGTAAAACTACACTACAAGACAAAGACGAGGGTAAAACTAACTATAGCATGAGCTGGATTAGTTGTCAGTTATTAGTCAACATGTTTACAACACAGTCTGAGTGTTTCTCTGAATTATTCTTATTGTAAATTTAACACACTACAGTCTGTTCTCCACCAGGCGGCTCTTGGTTCCACATTAACCTTTTAACGCGGCTCAATGCAAATATTCGATCATTTGAGATTGGATTTGTTGTCGGTTAATAGTGAAGAGATCTGCAGTATAACTGGTAGGTTATTCTATTTATTTATATTCTTGAGGTAAATTCGGCTCATTAATAATCCACCTGACGACTCTCTGTTACGAGTTAAACCTTTAAGTTTGTGTTTGAGCCGGACGGACGCTGCGGGGCGAAGCGGTGCTAAAACGGCAGATATCTGAATGGAGTCTGGTGGGTCCGAACCGGAAACCGGCTGAGTCACAGCCTGATCAATGAAACTTATCGGAAACGTATCGATAACGGCGGTGAAAGGCGCTTCAATCAGACCTTGTTCCCGTCGGACCTGCCCAGGGTTCTGTGGAAGACGCAGCCCGTCGCTGCCATGTTGTCCCGGAACCACAACAGTGCGGTGCATTATGGGAGATGTAGGCAAAGGATGCTGATCATTAATTCAATATTTATCCATTATAACGGGGCTACAGTTGAAAACTAAACATTTAACTGGTCACTACACAGCATTTTAAAACATATTTTAACATTGTTAAACATTTACTTTAATTTATTTACAGTTGTGTACAGTTATGGACTGATTCTCCAAACATCAGTTATTTTATCCGATTTAACAAAATGACTTCAAGAAACGTTAATATGATGAAATGACAAAAATGAGTCAAAATCTGTCTAGAATGAAAACAAATTAATCGAAATTTTGCTCAAACAGTCCAAACCTTTCAAAAATGACTCAGAAATGGCCTAAAATCACTTGAAACCTGCTAAAATGACTGAAACATGACGATGAGTTTTCCAGATTAATTCAAAAATGACCTGAAGCTGACAAAAACTCACAGAACTCACAGGCAAATTCATGACAAATTTGACAAAGTGATGAAAAAAATCACTCAAAATCGTGTCCAACTTTATTGAATATCAGTCAGATAAAGACAGAGGTGGAGAGATAACAGACTCAAAGCAAGAACAAAACATGATTAAATATTTGTGCAAATCAAGTGTCCAGAATGACCCGAAACAAGACAAAGACGAGGATGAAGAACTCACCAGAACCATGACAGCTGTTTATTACTTATTAAATCAAAGTTTTACACCAAATTTTTCATAACTCCAGCTTGCACTGATTCTTCAAACACCAGTTTCTCTGACTGAAAAGAGCCAGGATGCTCCTACAAACACGAGGATGAGTTCTTTAACTGTGGAAGTTGAAAAAAAAAAAGAATAACATGGAAGAATGTGTAGGAGAAGCTGCAGGTTTCTGGGCAAAACATGGTGAGAAACGAAAGAAAACTTGTTAAAAATAACTCAGTTTGTCCCAAATTACAGAATGAGTTTAAATTTACAGAAAAAAAATCCAAAATGACAGAAATGTTCAAAACTCTTCAAGAATACTCTGAGATCTTTTGGAAATGATTGAAAATCTGTTCAAAATGATTGATATTTATTGGTATTTATTGACATTTGTTGGTATCGGTGTCCTTCAGAGTGTCCCCGTGTCCTTGCTATGTAGAAGCTGCTCCTACACTCTGCGGGTGAAGTGCTGAGAGTCTCTGAACTCCAGGTAGAGGCTGAAGAGGAGGTGCAGCGCCTGGATGCGGCTGCTGTGGACGGGGATGTCCAGCAGGCTGCAGACCAGGTCTACGTACTGCGGCAGGCTGCAGTGGAGGCGGGCCGGAGGCAGCTGCAGGCGACCCAGCAGCTCCTCCAGCTCGGCCGGCCACTCCTGCATCAGGCTGTCGATGTCGGGCATCGGCCGGCTGTACTGGACGCTGGCCGGGGGCTTGGAGCGGTGCAGGGCGCTGATGCTGTCCACCCAGCTGTCCACGGCCCGCGGGTTGGACTGAGGACTGGCCACGCTGGTCACCTTCTTCAGCTGCAGGGAACAAGCATGGAGGTGGTGGGATCATTACACTATAACTGACTCAAGCATGGAGGTGGTGGTATCATTACACTATAACTGACTCAAGCATGGAGGTGGTATCATTATACTATAACTGACTCAAGCATGGAGGTGGTGGTATCATTACACTATAACTGACTCAAGCATGGAGGTGGTGGGATCATTACACTATAACTGACTCAAGCATGGAGGTGGTATCATTATACTATAACTGACTCAAGCATGGAGGTGCTGGTATCATTACACTATAACTGACTCAAGCATGGAGGTGGTGGGATCATTACACTATAACTGACTCAAGCATGGAGGTGGTGGGATCATTATACTATAACTGACTCAAGCATGGAGGTGGTGGATCATTACACTATAACTGACTCAAGCATGGAGGTGGTATCATTATACTATAACTGACTCAAGCATGGAGGTGGTGGGATCATTATACTATAACTGACTCAAGCATGGAGGTGGTGGGATCATTACACTATAACTGACTCAAGCATGGAGGTGGTGGGATCATTACACTATAACTGACTCAAGCATGGAGGTGCTGGTATCATTACACTATAACTGACTCAAGCATGGAGGTGGTGGGATCATTACACTATAACTGACTCAAGCATGGAGGTGGTGGGATCATTACACTATAACTGACTCAAGCATGGAGGTGGTGGTATCATTATACTATAACTGACTCAAGCATGGAGGTGGTGGTATCATTATACTATAACTGACTCAAGCATGGAGGTGGTGGTATCATTATACTATAACTGACTCAAGCATGGAGGTGGTGGGATCATTACACTATAACTGACTCAAGCATGGAGGTGGTGGTATCATTACACTATAACTGACTCAAGCATGGAGGTGGTGGTATCATTACACTATAACTGACTCAAGCATGGAGGTGGTGGTATCATTATACTATAACTGACTCAAGCATGGAGGTGGAGGTATCATTATACTGTCAATTTAAGAGACCACAAATTGAGGTCCAGCTATGTATAATAAAGGTGTGTGAGTCTAATCCAGGTGTGTGTGCGTGTGTGTGTGTCTAATCCAGGTGTGTGTGTGTGTCTAATCCAGGTGTGTGTGAGTCTCATCCAGGTGTGTGTGTGAGTCAGTCTAATCCAGGTGTACCTACCTCTGTGGCTCCGTGCTGCTTGGTCTCCTCTGACAGCCAAAGGGACAACACTGTGGGGTCTGACTGCTTCACACTGGGCTCATCCAGAACCAGCAGGCCCAGACTGTCGGCTTTACCATCCGGCCTCGGCACCTGAAAGTCACACAGAGTGATGTCACGGTGATGTCACAGTGATGAAGGTGTCTGAGTGGAGTGTTCAGGTGAGTGTGAACCTTCAGGAAGGCGTCAATGTCTCCAACAGCAGGGATGAAGTCTGGGATGAAGGGCTTCAGACTGTGTTCTAGTTCCATAGACTGAGGCGTGTACCTGACAGGAGACAGAACTCGGTTAACAGAACCGAAGCAGAAGCAGGTCAGGAAAGAAATAAAACTTGCCAAGCAGCAATATAAGGACAGGGTGGAGAACCTATTCAGGACTGGCTGTTCACGACCTGCATGGGAGGGGGTTAAATCCCTGCTGGGGATACATCCCCATAAGTTCATCATCTCCTTAAATGGGAAGTCTGATCATGACCTGGCAAACGATCTAAATATACTTTCAAATCATTTTAATGTTCATGATTTTAGCCACGAATTGTCTGTGTTTAAAGGTGCTGCCTTAGATCCAAACAGTACAGTGGCAGTGCATGTCAACAAGCAGAGGGTACAGAGGGTGTTCCATGGTGTGAAGGAGAGGAAAAGCCCGGGTCCTGATGGGATTGGAGGTCGGATCCTGAGGAACTGCGCCAAGCAGCTGGCTGACATCTTCAGTTTCATCTTCTCCTGGTCACTTCAGGTCCACAGGGTGCCCCGCCTGTGGAAGGACTCGATTACTGTCCCTGTGCCCAAAAACAAATGCACGAAGGCACTGAATGGCTTTAGACCCGTGGCACTCACCTCCCTGGTAATGAAGTCCTTTGAGAGGATTGTGAAAGAGGATCTCATGAACACTGTCCAGTCAAACTTGGACCCTCTCCAATTTGCATATCAGTCGGGGAGGGGGGTTGATGATGCAACATTCACTCTTCTTAACATGATATTGTCGCATTTAGATGGCGTCAATAATTTTGCCAGTCTGCTCTTTATCGACTTTACATCTGCTTTTAATTGCATTCAGCCCCACATTTGGGCTGAGCGTCTTCTAAATTATAAGACTGACAGGAGTTTGATTTACTGGTTGTTGGATTTCTTAACTGTTAGATCACAACGGGTCAGGGTCAATGGCGTTCTGTCAGATGTTCTCTTTTCCTCCACTGGCTCCCCCCAGGGATGCGTCCTGTCGCCCCTTCTTTTTGTGTTATACACGGATGCATGTCGGAGCTCATATGAGAAGCGTCATATTGTGAAGTTCGCCAATGATTCTGTGATTGTGTCCCTTCTCAGCCATGATGACCCTGTGCCCGGGCCTGTAGTAGAGGACTTGATTCAGTGGCGCAAGTCGTCCTTCCTCACTATTAATGTTCAGAAAACCAAGGAAATGACAACTGATTTTAGGAAGTCCCGTTCAGTTATCGCTCCCCTGTCAATTAACGGTCAAACTGTGGAATCAGTTCAGTATAGATATCTTGGGATGATAATTGATGACAGGCTGTTAGAGATGTAAAGATAAACCGATACGAATCGATAATCTATTCTCACCTTTAGAGATATGAATACATCGATCGGTGTGTCTCTGGATCGATCTATATCTGCTGTGGACCAGTTGATGTCCCTTTAAAAACATATGAATCGGTTTATTTGAGCTCTGCTACTAAAGATGGCCACCAAAGTCTCGCGAGACTCTCACGGTGACGTATTACGAGAGTTTCATTTTTGTAGCATGTTAGAGTAACTCACACACAACAGCATGGCTGATAGCTCCGAAACAATTTACAGTGCACCCTCAAATCTCAAATCGAAAGTTTGGAAGATCTTTGGATTTTTCAAGAAGGATGGAAAGTTGGATAAAAGGCCGTTTGTAAAGTGTGTAAAGCAGCGATTAAGTACACCGGGAGCACTCATCTAAACCTGTGCTCCTGTTCTGTTTTATTCTCCATTGTTTGTGGAGATTTTGTATTGGTCTGTGTTAAAGACCTAGATGCACAGTTCACAGCAGAATAGCAGCTGCTGTTTAGTTTACTGTGTGGCACTTCATTGTACCTGGCACTTATGTTACTGCGGTGTTTCAACACCTGAAACTTTATGTCCAGCTTGCTTAGGGCTCTCTATATTATTATTGTTACCTGAGCAAACAGCACTACAGAAGTATTTTGTTTTCATCCTCCTTTGCATGCTTTTTTTTTAATCTACTTTGTGCCATTTGTAAACACTGACTAGTTATAAGTGTTGAAAAGCACTACTGCACTGAAGTGGTCAATGTTAATATTTTTTCATATGATGCATTAACAGTCTGATCTGTTTGAAAAATAAACAGAATGACATTGTTCTGACCTCATACATTTCTTTCATTTTTTTCACCACAAACAGATTTAAAGTGCATCGCATCAAATTGCATTGAATCGTAATGTATTAAAATGTATCCTTGGTGAATCATATCGTAAGACATGTATCTAGATTCGTATCGGATCGCCACCTAAGAGAGAGATACACACCCCTACAGGCTGTCCTTCGAGCATCAGGTTGATGATGTGTGCAAGAAAGCCAACCAGTGCTTGTATTTCCTTCAGAAGCTCAGGAATATAAAGATAGAAACCAAGTTTATGTATATGTTTTACTCCTGTTTTATCGAGTCTGTCCTGACATTTGCTTTTATCTGCTGGTTTGGCTCAGTCAACCTTAAAAATCGAAACAGACTCCAAGGCATAGTCAAAATGTGCAGCAAAATTGTTGCCACTCCACTGACTGACATATATATATATATATATATATATATATATATATACACTCCTATATAAGACTAGATCTTTAAAAAAGGCAAAATTCGTCCTTTTTGACCCTAGTCACCCTCTTGCTTCTGAATTCAGGGTGCTTCCATCTAGATGTAGGACAGACAGACTTAAAAAAAAAATCAGGGGTTCCATTGGCCTTTTTAATAATGAACGGTTTTTAACACCTTTATAATGCACTCTTCTTTGAGGTCATTTTAACTTTCCTTAGGCTTTATTTTTATCTTTGTATCCTATTGCATTTTAATTGATTACTGTTGTTGTTGTTTCTGTTGTGTATTTTATTGTTGCGTGTCGCATTTTATTGTGTTTGTTCGTTGTTTTTGCTGCTGGCTGCACCAAAAATTGCCCCGCAGGGACAATAAAGATTTCTTGACTTGACATGACCCATGTAGAACCAGACTGGTTAATAGAACCATCCAGAATCAACCCTTTAAGCTTCAGTCAATTCCAGCCATTTTCAGTACAAAAAAATCGCTAATATTCTATTTGTAAATAAAAATATGATGAGAAATACAGGGAATATTGGACGCGCATCGCGAGGTGCATTTCCTTGAAAACGACCGATTCGTGGATTTTATACCGACTTCAGGACATGTTTTGGACAAAATATTTTACTGGCTTGTTTCGTCTGGATGTCCAAGGTTGGATTATGGCCGTTTTTTGTGGAATATTTTCATCTGTGTGTAATAATGAACCCGGAAATGTGAGTCGCGCTGTGTGCGTTGAAGCCGTGTACAGAGAACGGATGGATGAATATTTGTTTTTGTTGGACAAATGTGTTTATATTATCCGCTGTGGTAATCGCATCTGAAAGTGGTTTATACCGGCGGATTCATGAGAATCTAAGCTTTCCATCGGCGTAAAGTGTTTGTATAATCGAGCTTGCAGCATCGGTCAATTAAGCGAAATACTTTAGCGCATCTCAAAGTGTACCGCGGGCGGGACACTGAAGCGCAACTGAAGCGCAACGGGTTAACAGGGCTATACCTCATTTCTCATTTTATGTTTCATTTTTATTGTTTTAGGTCTCATTTCTTGCCATTTTGTGTCTTGTTTTGTGTCTTGTTTTTGTTGTTTGTTTTGTGTCTGGTGTTTGTTGTTTTGTGTCTGGTGTTTGTTGTTTTGTCTTGTTGTTGTTTGTTTTGTGTCTTGTTGTTTTGTGTCTTGATGTTGTTTGTTTTGTGTCTTGATGTTTTGTGTGTTGGTTTGTGTCTTGTTTTTGTTGTTTTGTGTCTGTAGTGTTTCTGTGTCTGTAGTGTTTTGTGTCTTGTTTTTGTTGTTTGTTTTGTGTCTTGTTGTTGTTGTTTTGTGTTGGTGGTTGTTTTGTGTCTTGTTTTTGTTGTTTTGTGTCTTGTTTTTGTTGTTTTGTCTTGTTTGTTTTGTTTTTGTTGGTTGTTTTGTGTCTTGTTTTTGTTGTTTTGTGTCTGTAGTGTTTTGTGTCTTGTTTTTGTTGTTTGTTTTGTGTCTTGTTGTTTGTTTTGTGTCTTGTTGTTGTTTTGTGTTGGTGTTTGTTTTGTGTCTTGTTTTTGTTGTCTTGTGTCTTGATTTTGTTTTGTGTCTTGTTTTTGTTGTTTTGGGTCTTGTTTTTGTTGTTTTGGGTCTTGTTTTTGTTGTTTTGTGTTGTGTTTGTTGTTTAGTGTCTTGTTTTTTTTGTTTTGTTTTTTTGTGTTGGTGTTTTGGGTCTTGTTTTTGTTGTTTTGGGTCTTGTTTTTGTTGCTTTGTGTCCGTTTGTGGTGTTTTGTGTCTTGTTTTATGTCTTGTTTTTGTTGTTTTGTGTCTTGTTTTTGTTGTTTTGTGTCGGTTTCTAGTGTTTTGTGTCGGTCTGTAGTGTTTTGGGTCTTGTTTTTGTTGTTTTGTGTCTGTTTGTGGTGTTTTGTCTCTTGTTTTTGTTGTTTTGTATCTGTTTGTGGTGTTTTGTGTTTTGTTTTTGTTGTTTTGTGTCTGTTTGTGGTGTTTTGTCTCTTGTTTTTGTTGTTTTGTATCTGTTTGTGGTGTTTTGTGTCGGTTTTTGTTGTTTTGTGTCGGTTTCTAGTGTTTTGTGTCGGTCTGTAGTGTTTTGTGTCGGTCTGTAGTGTTTTGGGTCTTGTTTTTGTTGTTTTGTGTCTGTTTGTGGTGTTTTGTCTCTTGTTTTTGTTGTTTTGTATCTGTTTGTGGTGTTTTGTGTCGGTTTTTGTTGTTTTGTGTTTTGTTTTTGTTGTTTTGTGTCTGTTTGTGGTGTTTTGTCTCTTGTTTTTGTTGTTTTGTATCTGTTTGTGGTGTTTTGTGTCGGTTTTTGTTGTTTTGTGTCTTGTTTTTGTTGTTTTGTGTCTGTTTTTGGTGTTTTTGGGGAGTATTTCTGTCAGATAAGGCTCCAGCCACCTCTAACTCCTGACTCATCTCACCGTGTGATGTACTGGAACAGCTCTTTGATTTCGGTGCTGACAGGCAGGTTGGCGTAGTCGGCCGGGTCGTACGCTCCCTCTGGAGCCTCCGCCTGCTCGTCATCTTCGTCACTATCATCCTCATCAGAGTCATCGTCCTCCTCCTCCTCCTCCTCCTCCTCGTTGGGACTGGCCCCCGTCGGCTCTTTGGCTCCTGAAGGCTTGTGGTCCTCGTCACTGCCGCTGTTGGCCGACATCAGGCCTCGAACCCTCCGGCTCCTCCTTGACTCTGACTGGACAACCAGACATCACAGAATAAAAGCAGCTGTCCATGAATCAACCACCTACATCCACAATCAATCTGCCAATTTAAATTCTCTGACTGCAGCTTCTTCAGAGTGAGTACTTTCCGTTTCTGTCCTCCTCTATGACAGCGAACTGAACATCTTTGGACCAAACACTGACATCTGTCACCATTTCCAGGTGTTTAATCGAACAAACAGCGATTTGATTCATCCAGGAAATAATCCACAGAAAAAATAACGCAGGTTCCTCTACAAGTTCCTGTCTTCTACAACCTGGGTATTAACAAACAAAAAGTGTCAAAAACCTGAATATTAACAAACAAAAAGTGTCAAAAACCTGAATATTAACCAACAAAAATGTCAAAAACCTGAATATTAACGAACAAAAAAGTCAAAAACCTGAATATTAACCAACAAAAATGTCAAAAACCTGAATATTAACCAACAAAAAGTCAAAAACCTGAATATTAACCAACAAAAATGCCAAAAACCTGAATATTAACCAACAAAAAAAGTCAAAAGCCTGAATATTAACCAACAAAAAGTCAAAAACCTGAATATTATCCAAAAAAAATGTTAAAAACCTGAATATTACCCAACAAACGGCAAGTTGATTAATCCAGGAAATAATCTGCAGTAAAAATAATAGCATTACTCTGCTCCTTTGATATAAAATGACAGAAACTTGTGCACCATGATTCAACATTTGTCCAAATTAAAAAAAAATAAATAAATCAGCCAGAATGATTGTACAAAGATCAGTAAAAAAAAAAAAAAACTAAAATTTTAGTGTGACATGTCAGATAAAAGCAGTAAAAAGTAAATATTTCTCTAAAATGCAGAGGTCATTAGATTAGTCATTAGATTAATGATCAGCGCCAATACTGTGATTATTGATAAACAGGTCCAGTCATTTTAAAGCAAGAATAGACAATAAAACAGCACAGAATGTACTTTTTAGTGATATTTGACCATAAAATGGCATCTGACGGGGTACTAACATTAAATTAATTAATCCAGCAGTTACACTGAAAAGACTGACAACAGAAATGAAAGCTCATAATGGGATTACTGTTAATAATAAGCGATCATAAACCGTTAAACCCGGTTCAGTGACGGTACAGGGCCTGGGAGCAGCGGACTTACCTGCCGCTGGCCGCGGGGAGTCAGGCTGTAGACGCTGGCCACCTCCTCACCGTCGGCCACCTCCAGGCTCTCGTCGTACTGTTGGTTCTTTAGCAGGCGGCCGGCCCTCTCCCGGGCACCCCGATCCATAGGCGGACCACAGCGGCTAGCACCGAGGCCACCGCGTCTCTGGACGTTGAAGCCGACCTTCGGAGCGGTTTCTTTGTGACCGGACAGCTCAGCTGGTCGGTTAAAAGTCCTTTCAAACCAACTTCTGGGCACCTTTAACTGTTCTGTCCGTTAAATTAACGCTTTCTCCGCTTTGAGGAGAGCAAACCGCACAGCAAGCTAGTAGTAGCAACTAAGCAGTTTACATTAAGAATCAAGCTGCTTACATTAGCACCTAGCCGTTAGCATTAGAACTAGCTGCTAACATTAGCAATCAGCAGCTAACACCACCACACAGCAACTAACATAAGCAAGTGGCTGTTAGCATTAGCAATTAGCTACTAACAGTAGCAACCAGCCTTTAATAGTAGCGTCCAGCAGCTCACAACAAGCCGACGGCGGGGCGTTTGGAACCAGGTACCTCGACCCAGACCGCTGACAGACGGTGTCTCAGACGTTAAACGACCGTTTATAATTTCGTAAAACGCTTTAATTCGCGGTCCGAGTTCCGTTTATTAGCGTCTGTCTGCATCCAAACGGTGTTCAACAGAGGAGCTGGCGCGGTGCACCGTATCCTGGCAACGAGCTACGGCGCGCAGAGCATCATGGGTAGTGTAGTCAAATTACCCAAACCCAGCAATGTTACTCAAACCCGTACGAAACAGCGTGAATTGTCCAAAATGTAGTAAAATATGTTTAAAATGAAATAAATTCGTCTACAGTTAATTATGTTTGCCCAAAATAACATACGTTGGTCAAAAATGTCTTAAAAACTGTCTAAAATGAAAAAATCTTAAAGAAATAACATAAATCCATCCAAAATATCAAAGAAAATGGCCCACGATGACATAAATGTATTTTACAGGGATTATACTGGGATAAAGCTACACACATTTGGTCAAATATGGTCTAAAATGTGTCCAAAACAACAAAAACTGTGAAGAATGTCTCACAAATGATACAAATGTGTCAGAAAAGTTTCATGAAATGATCCCAAATTAATCATGTTTGCACAAAGTAGCATGCATTTGAACAAAATTTCATACATTTGTCAAAAAAGTATTTCAGAAGGGTGCAAAATGATGAAAAACGTCCAAAGTATTAAAGAAAATGTCCTCAAATGACAAAATTCTTTCAACAGGGTTTTTTCAAATTATTACATTTGCATAATTTTTACTGTATGAATGCAGCTGAAATCAGTCAACCATCTCATTGTATTGTTAGCATGTCAGGAACTCAGCGGCTAGCTAGCACCATCTTCACACTGGCTAAAACCATTAGCTAACAGTTAGCAAGCTAGCTCTCTCCATTTTACCTTTTTTGTGTCTCATTTTTGTTGTTTTAGGTATTTTTTTAGCTAAATATGTCTTCATTTTCTAAATGCACTCTTTTTGTTCATCTCCACTTTTGGAAAGTTCACGGGATCAGAAGTTAAAGGAAAAATGCTGCAGCTTTGATTAAAAAAAACTTTATTAACAAAAGACAAAAGGAACATACAAATGAGTCAAAGGCTGCTTCAGAAATGATGCTCGGTGGTGACGGCAGCCACGGCATCATCGTACTGTTCGTTCAACTCTTCATCTTCGTGTCCACGTGAAAACATCGCCATGGAAACGGGCAGGTTTCTCCTTTGGGTGGCCTCAGATTCTGTAAATAAATGTGAGATGTGTCATTATCTGGAGACACAAAGTGACTACATAAAGTCGGTGAACGCATAATGAGACGTAAAACTACTACAGAAAGACACAAAACGACAACAAAAAGATGCAAAACAACTGCAAAAAGACATGAAATAACTAAAAATAGATGCAAAACGACCCAAAAAAGACGCAAAACAATGATAAAGAAACACAAAAATGACTTCATAAAGACACAAATAACTACAAAGAGACACAAAATGACCACAAAGACTAAAATGTCAAAAACTTGAATATTAACAAACAAAAATGTCAAAAAACTAGATATTAATGAACAAAAGTGTCAACAGCTCCTGTTCCATGTGGTTCCACAGAGCAGGAAAGGTCTGGAGAAACCTTCTGGAGTTGCTCTAGATTCCATCACCTCTGTCACTGAGAGCTCTCTGACCTTCTGTCATTGAACCGACCACCTTTCTCCTCTGACCACCTGTATGAAACGTTCTCTAAACATTGTGGGTCGGTTAGCACATTGGTTCTCTACCTGCGGGCTGGTGTCGGTATAACGACGCCATGAGGACGGTGGAGATGACGTATGGACAGCCCACCACCAGGCAGCGGATCACTGTCACAATGCTCAGGACTTCCTGTGGACCTCCTTCATCTGGACCTGGAAGAAACAAACACCACTCAGGTAACCATCACAAACCAGAGGCTTCACCAAAGACCCAGTAACTGCCTCCATGTCTGACTTTCTAGGTTCCTTGTAGCAGACGATCCAAGTCCTTGGCTAATCTGATAGTTTCTGTAGAGATGAACTGATAGGAGGGGAGATGATCGGCCAATGGCAGGTCTGGAACCTACAGCGTCGTGAGAAAAGTATTTACCCCCTCACAGAAATCTATTTCTGCATGTTTCCCTGAACCTACTAACTGGTTTGACAGCATCAGGTAAATGTTTGTTCCAGCTGGGATCATCTTCTACATCCATGGAGGAACACTGGTCCACTGTTCTCTGGAGAACAGTTTTAATTCAGTCACCTCAGATGGTTTTAGAACATCAGCTGATCTTTGAAGGTCTTCAACCAGAATCTTCAAGTCCAGACTTTGACTCCAGAACCTTCATTTAGTTCTTGTTGAGCTGCTCAGAGGTGGACTTGTTGGTGTTCTTTGGATCCATCAGTGTTGAGCTTCAGGTCCTAAACTGATGGTGGATGTTCTCCAGAAGGTTCTTCTGATAGAGAGCAGAATTCATGATCAGTCGTCCAGGTCCTCCAACCACCTCACTACCACCATGTTCCACTGCTGGTACTATGTTCTTCTTTAGTTTTACTCCAGATAGAACGGACCCATGTCTTCCAAAAAGTTCCACCTTTAAACCCATCAGCCCACAGAATGTTCTCCTAAAGTCTTGGAGGAACCTTTATGATCTTTTAGGTCAGTCGAGGTTTGATCTTTAACTCTCCCATGGATCCATTTCCTCCAGAGTCTTCTTATTGTGGAACCATGTAGATGGACCTTAACTTAGGCCAGTGAGGTCTGAAGATCTTTAGGTGTTTCTCTGGGTTCTTCTGTGACCTCCTGGATTAGATGTTCTTGGAGAAATGTTGATCCACTCCTGAAGGTTTTCCACTGTTCCATGTTTCTTCATGTGTGGATATTGTCTCTCACTGAGGTTCTCTGGAGTCCCAGAACCTCAGCAGTGGCTTTGGAACCCTCCAGACTGATGAACATCCATGACTTTGATCCTCATCTGTTCTTGAATCTCTGTAGAACGTGGCATCATGTTCTGCTTTCTGAGACCCTTCAGCTGCTTCACAATGAAGACAGGTTCTATCTAGTGATGTTTAGGTTCCACCAGCCGGGCAGGAACCATCTGAAGGTCTGGATGGAGAACCTGAACCCAACTGGCCAATGAATGTGGTCCTTTGGTGGATTGGTAGCTCAGGGGGCGATTACTTTTTAACAGAGCACAAGATGTTCTGGACAGAACTTCACCTTCAATAAATAGAACCATCATTTAAAAACTGCATTTTGTGTTTTCTTGTTTCATCTTTGTCAGATATTAAAATTAGTTTGATAATCTGGAACATTTACGTGACAAATCTGCAGAACTGGAAGATTTCTTTAGGGGGCAAATACTTTTTCACGACACTGTACATCCAATGAGTCAGACTAATTTAAATAGAAAATAACCACAACAGGACACAAATAAACTTAGATTAAACAATTCCAAGATTACACATTTTCCCTCAACTTTCCAGTTTTTTCAATTTTTCTGAGCTGTGTTATCTCTGGACCTGCTGCTGGTTGTTAGGTTAGGGAACATATTCCTTCTGATGGACGACATGAGATCTGTGGACCACCAGATCAAGACCTGCTGAGATGGTTTCTGGTTCTGTTAAGCTCACCTCTGACAAACAGCCAGCTGGACGGAGACTCTCCATGACCGCTGATCTTACACCTGTAGATTCCTTCATCTGACTTAGAAACGAGTAACATGGTCATGGAACCTGAATAGTTGGTCCCGATGAGGACGTCGTCTTTATAGAAATCAGATGGGAGGCTGGTGGAAGACCGTGAATGACAGCTCAGCGTCACGTTGTCTCCCTTCACCACGGGGAGGACAGGACTCACAAGGATCACCGCTTTATCTGGATATTAAAGCAGCACAGTGTCAAGAACCTGGATATCACTTCACAAATCATCAAAACAGATAGATTTACCTGGATAATAACAAGCAAAACCCTTGATATGAAACCACCGAAATCTAAAAAATCTGGATATTAATGGACAAAAAAAGTCAAAAACCTGGACATTAACGAACAAATGTGTCAAAAATGTGAATATAAATGAACAGAAGTCTCACAAATCTGGATAATAACGAAAAAGTCTCATAAACCTGAATATTAACGAACAAAAGTATCAAAAACCTGGATATTAATGAACAAAAATGTAAAAAAAAAAAGGATATTAACAAAGAAAAGTCCCCAAAACCTGGATATTAACCAATAAAGTATCAAAAACCCTGGATATTAATCAAAAAAAGGTCTGAAAAACCTGAATATTCACAAATGAAAGTGAGGACCTGGATGAACAGATTCCTAATGATCCTACCTTGCATGGTGAGGTTGAGCGAGTTGCTTCGCCGTTTGGTCAGAGACTCACACCAGTAGTAGCCGCTGTCGGTCTGCTTGGCGGTCTTCAGGATGCAGCCCGATGCCGTGACCGACCCCCACGGATGTCCACAGCTGGAGATGGTGCTGACTAATGCCGTGGACCTGTAGACCGTCCATCCGTGGAAGGTGCTGTTTGGGCCACAATGCAAATCCACAAACTGGTACTCGAACATCTGAGACGACCCCGGAGTAACCGTGAGGGATGCCGATTCATACCCATCTGGGGACAGACAGACTTTCAGTCAGTGGGCTGGAAGGTGTTCACGTCCTCCAACCACTGATTCAGACGATGAAGATATCAGAAAAGTAAAGAAAGAAGTCCATTTCAGAGCCTCTGCTGCAGCTTATGAGAAATACGTCCTGGATAGTTCCCCAACAGTGTCAACAACTTAAATATGAATGCACAAAGTGGTTTAAAACCTGATGTTAATATGAAAACATCAAACACCTGAATATTAACGGACAAAAATATCAAACACCTGAATATTACTGGACAAAAGTGTCAAAAACCTGATCGTTAGCAAACAACACTTTAAAAGTCTGGATATTAATCTACAAAAGTCTCAAAAACTTGAATATTTACGGACGAAAGTGTCAAAACCTCGATATTAACCAACAAAGGTCATAAAAACTTGAAAACTGATGTAGAACACAATCAAAAAACTACATACTACTGTACAGAAGTACCAAACACCTGGACACTAATCAGATAAGTATGAAAATCCTGGATATCAATGAACAAAAGTCCCAAAAACCTGGATATTATCAGGTTAAAATGCCATAAACAGTGAACTGACCTTCTACCAGCAGCCAGCTCAGTGGAGACTCTCCATGTTCTTGGATGCTGCATTTGTAGACGCCTTCGTCTTCCTTGGAAACATGGTGGATAGTCATGTGACCTGCAGGTCCAGATCCGATCAAAGCACCGTCTTTAAAGAACTGAGCCTCTAGACTGGAGGTTCCCTTCGTCCTGCAGCCCAGAGTGACGTTTCCTCCCTCCTTCACCGGCAGGGCAGGACTTTGCAGGATCACTGGTTTCTCTGTACAAACAACCACAACATGTCCACCGTTACAACAGAAGGAAAACCAGTTCTGCATCCTGTCAGTCAGTCTTAGTCATGCTACAAACCAGAGATTCACTTCTCTTTACTGGAACCAGTTCCTTTAAAATGTGACCATCCAACAACTTTAACTTGCCCTGAGAGTCAAGTATGTCACATTGAACATGAAGTCAAATCTGCAGTTTGATTGGTCATCAGGAAATAGGAAGTCCTGCAGGGTGGCATAGACGGATGAATCTCACCGGTGATGGTGATGTTGACGCCATCGCTGCTGTCTCCGTTTTTAGATTCACACCAGTAAACTCCAGTGTTGGACGCCTTAACTGTGTTCATGTAACAGGTGGAGGACTTCGGGCTGCCCCAGACTCCACCACACTGGGACAACTCCCACCTGTCAACACATCAATGGACAAGTGTCAAAAACCTGGATAATAACCAACAGAACTGACAAAAACCTTAATATTAATGAACAAAAGTGTCAAAAACCTGTATTTAACTGAGAAATTGTCAAAAACCTGAATTTTAATTAACAAAACTGTGAAAAACCTGAATATTGATGAACAAAAGTGTCAAAAACCTCAATATTAACCAACAAACATTTAACAGCCTGGTGCTGCTCTTCAGTTCGTAGCTACACACTGAGAAGGACTTACACCTGAACTGAACTTTTAAGCCTAAGACAACACTGGACTGGCTGGACCCCCCAGGAGGGTTTGAATCGTTCCCAGAGAGGATATGTCGGCAAGAACGGACAGGAAGGAGGTAACGGTGGTGCTGCCAAAGATGCCAGAAATGAGGCAAACGAACTGGAATCAGAGCTAGGCTAACCAAGACTCCCCATAAACCAGCAGTTCCAAGCGTCTTTCTCTCGTCTCCCTGGTTAACAAGATGGATGAGATGAAACTCCGGGATGTTAACAACCGGATAGACAGCTGTATCATGGTGATAACAGAGACCTAGCTGCACAAAAACATCCCAGACCTAGCCGTTTAGCTAGCAGGAGGTACAATCTTCCGGGCCAACCACACATCGGACTCTAGTAAGAGGAGAGGAAGTGTGTGCGTCTATATCAACAACAGTTGGTGCACGACTCTGCCGTTATTGAGAAACACTGCTGTCCAGACCTGGGATATCTAATGTTGAAGTGCAGACCTTTTCATTTGACCAGGGAAATAATCCGAGTGTTTGTAACTGCTACGAGCTAATGCTAACGTAGCTATGTGCAGTCTGCATGACAGCATCACCAGGCAGCAGAATAAACACCCAGAGGGCTTCTGGAGACTTTGATCACACCAACTTAAAGACTTTTCCACCAAGATTCTACAAGAATGTTGACATTCAAATAAAGAAGTGCAGAACACCAGATCAGGTCTCCACCAACATCTCTGGAGCCTACAGAGCTCCACTCCACTCACCTGGACACTCAGATCATCTTTGTCTGTTCCTGACACCAGCTAAAAGCCCCTTATCTGCAGGTCAAAGCTACAGTACCAGTCAGAGCAGAGCTGGATCCTTGCAGGACTGTTCAGAGGACACCATATGGAAGCTCTTTGAAGACCCAGACATGGAGCTCCACACCTCCTCTGTACTATCAGACATCAGTTTCTGCATGGACAATGTAACATCAAGGAAACAGGTGAAAACATTTCCCCACCAAAAACCCTGGTTTAACGCCAGTATCTGGGCACTAAGAGACAGGGAAGCCTCCAGGAAGGCAAGAGCAGATCTAAACAGAGACATCAAGGCTGCTAAAACAGAGTCCAGAGAGCAGATAGAGGCCACCTTCAGGGAGAACAACCCCCGCTTAATGTGGAAATGCATACAGAATATTACTGATTCTACAAACAATGCCACAACACCCCCACAGTCCCCACCTGCCTGGAATCTGCCACCATAATCCCTGTGCCCAAATGTCAAGACCCACATCCCACCTGGTTTTGATCAACATCAGCTCACCTACAGGTCCAACAGATCCACAGACGATGCTTCTCCATCGCCCTCCACACCGCTCTCAGCCACAGTGAAAACCCCAACCCATATATCAGGACACTGTTTGTTGACTTCAGCTCAGCATTTACCTCCATCATCCCCAGCAAACTCATCAACAAACTGCAGACACTAAACCTGGAACCTCAAGAACTTCCTGACTAACAGACCCTAGTATGTCAGAATGGACTCCTCCACATCCTCCACCATCGTCCACAGCACTGGTGTTCCTCAGGGCTGTGTGCTGAGTCCAGTCTTGTCCACATTGTACACTTATGATTGTGTTGCTACTCATGGCTCCAACACTCTCATCAAATTTGTAGATGATACAACCGCTGTGGGCCTCAACAACGGTTATGAGACACCATACAGGGAGGAGGTCCAGGCACTGGAGGCCTGGTGCAGGGACAACCACCTCAACACTAAGAAGACAAAAGAAGTCATTATTGACTTCCAGAAGCTGAGGATGACTCCACACTCAGGCCTGAGCATCAATGGGGATGAGGTGAAATGAGTCACCCGCTTTAGGTTTCTTGGACTGCACATCTCAGAGGACCTGGGCTGGACTTCCACCTTCATGTTTCATGACCACGTTGACTTAAAAACCTGTCAAAGTTCTCAAAGGAACCTCAAGTCCAACAGATCAGTTTGCATCAAAGCTGAGATCTTGAGGTTGATCCATTGGTCACCACATGGAATGAATCCTAAAGCAGACGACCTTCTATAAACCTGAAGAACACTAAACCAATGGATCATCCAAAGGAACCAACCCCAGAACCATCAGAAGTCGGGTTCTGTTGAACTCACCCACTGATGGTGTATCTCCTAACCGTCCAGTCCCTGGAGCCGAACTGCTCACAGCTCAGAGAGAACTTCTCGTACTCGAAGAACTGACTCCGGCTGGGTTCCACCACCATGGAGGCTGAGGAACACAAGTGTCAGTAAACTGGTTAATCATGAAGACAAACGTCTCTGACAACATTAAAATGCTTCCTTCACATCTCCAACGTCGCCTCAACCATTCAACCAACAACCACATGCTGCTGCCTCTCTGGAGGAGATGTTGGGACTGTTTGGTGAACAGTGTTTGTTTAATCCTACCATTACTGGACGTCCGACAGCATCTCATCATCACTGAAACACAATCAGACGACACCAAAGTCCAATTTAAATCCACCATATGTTGCTTTGACCTGCAGCCTGTTGTTCCTGAGTGAATTATTAACTGATTACTCACAGAGGAGGAGCAGAATCATCGTCGAGTTTCACTGACCGCCTGAAAGGATCCTGTTAAAAAACCACAAGGACCAAGGAGGTGTTAGTGCAGCGAGCTGAGCATGTAGAAAACCTGGATGTTAACTCAGAAAAAGGTCAAAAAACTTAAAATATAACACAAAACTCTCAAAAACTTGAAAATATTGCACTAAAGTGTCAAAAACCAGAACATTAAAGGAAAAATTAATAAAAACATGAAATTTTACACATAAAACTGCCCAAAAATGGGCTATTAACACACAGATGTATCAAAAACCTGAAAATTAAAACACAAAACTGTCAAAAACCTCAAGTTTTACTGAAAAATGTCAAAATTCAGTCAGAGCTCAAAAATGTCAAAAATCCATAAATTAAAACACAAAACTGTCAAAAACTTGAGTATGAACACACTAAAATATGAAAAACAGAAGTTTTACACAGTTTTACACACAAAAATATCAATAGCTTTTAAATTAAAACACAAAACCGTCAAAATCTCAAGATTTACTGAAAATATGTCAACACTCAGGAAGTTAAAGCATACAAATGTCAGAAACCCACAAATGAAAACACAAAACTGCGAAAAAAAAAACCTGAATTTGAACGCACTAGTGTCACAAACATGTCAACCCGGTCTCACAAGGATTCATGAAACTGTCACGTTTAAAAACATGATATTTGAAACACAAAATTTTCCAAAAATTATGGTATTAATGCACAAAAGTGTCAAAAACCTGTAAATTAGACCACAAAAGGATTGAAGACTTGAAGTTGTAGACATAAAACCATCAAAAATAAGCTATTACCACACACAAGTATCAAAAACATGTAAATTAAACTGTCGAAAACCTCAAGTTTGACTGAAAAACGAGTCTAAACTCAGGAAGTAAAAGCACAACGATGCCACCACACAACTATGTCAAAAAAAACCTGTAAATTAGAACAAAGTGGTGAATGACAGCAGAAAGGTGTCAAAACCCAGGATCTGAAGAGACAGAAGAGTCAGAGTCCTGTCAGCTAATCCTGAGAAGAAGATAAAAGAGGAGGTTAAGGTTGAGATGAACTTACAGAGCAGGAGCTGAACCATCTTCAGGAGCTTCACTGACCGACTGCTGGCTGAAAACATCCTGTTAAAACCACGAGGAGGAAGGAGGCGTTAGCACAGCGAGCTGAGCACAAACAAGACTGCATCTGGCCCAACGCTCTACATTCATCTCTAGAAACACATCTCTGGACAAACACCTGCACAAGAGAAGTGGGAACAACCAGACGGAGCTCACTTCCTGTTTGGAAGGTCAACCTTTTACCACCTCATGTTGAAAGAACAGATGGAGAAGCTTCAGGAAACTGTTTCAGACAAAGAATCCGACTTCAGGAGAAGATCTTGGATGGATTCTGTGATTTACCTGGAAATGGACAAACACAAGTGTTTAAAATTGACATATTAATCAACAAAAGTGTCAAAAACTTGGATATTAACCAACATAAACGTCAAAAGCTTTGATATTAACAAACAAAATCTCAAGAACCTGAATATTAATGAAAAAGTCCCAAAAACCTGGATATTTATGAGCAAAAGTCTAAAAAACTTTGATATTAATCAAAAAAAATGTCAAAAAATCTGGACATGAATGAACAAAAGTCTAAAAAACCTGAATGTTAGTGATCAAAGTCTCAAAAACCTGGATATGTACGAACAAAAGCGTCAAGAATCTGGATATTAACAAACAAAAGTCTCAAAAACCTGAATATTTACGAACAAAAGCGTCAACAACGTGGATATTAACAAAGTCTCAAAAACCTGAATATTTATAAACAAAAGCATAAAAAAACCCAGATTTTAATGAATAAAAATATCAAAAACTTGAGTATTAACAACAAAACTATCAAAAACCTGGATATTAATGAACAAAAGTATCTAAAAAGTGGATCTTAATGTGTTAATTAGTGTCAGGGAAGCACATCTCAAGACAAATACAGCAAACTCGCAGGTAATAAAACTAACTTTAACAGAAACTTACAACAAAGTCAGGCAGAGTGGGAGACAGAAGACGACTGGTGATCCAGGGAAAACCCAAAACACCCAGAAATCCAAGGGGAACCAAAAGAAGCAGAGGAACAGGAGGAAGAACGAGGCAGGACCAACCAGAACCAAATGGAACTAATCAGACGACCAATCAGTCACAACAAGAAGGAAGTCCAGAGACACACCCATGGTCAGAGGCTTCAAAATAAAACAAGAAGTAGTGGTAACCACACATGGAACAGACCCAAAGACTACGACACCAAAGTTTCATTAACCAGGAAATCAAGGCATGAAAGCTGGATGGTGACGACCAAAGTGTGGAAAATATATACGTTAATGCATAAAGTCTGAACAAACCCGGATATTAATGTAGAAAAGCATCAAAAACCTGGATATTAATGTAGAAAACATTATAAACCTGGATATTAATGTAGTAAAGCATCAAAAACATGGATATTAATGTAGAAAACATTAAAAACCTGGATATTAATGTAGAAAAGCATCAAAAACATGGATATTAATGTAGAAAAGTCTTAAAGACTTGGATATTAATGTAGAAGAGTCTCAAAAACCTGGATATTAATGTAGAAAAGCATCACACAGGGATATTAATGTAAAAAAGTCTAAAAGACTTAGATATTAACACAGAAAATCATCAAAAACCTGGATATTAATGTAGAAAAGTATATAAAACCTGGATATTGATGTAGAAAAGTATATAAAACCTGGATATTAATGCAGAAAAGCATCAAAAACCTGGATTTTATTGTAGAAAACCATAAAAAATTGGAATATTAATGTAGAAATGGATATAAAACCTGGATATTTACACATAAAAGTGTCATAAACCTGGATATCAATGTAGAAAACAATCATAAACATGGATATTAATGTAGAAAAGCATCAAAAACATGGATATCAATGTAAAGAAATGTCAACAACTTGGGTATTAATGCACAAAAATGATTAAAAAAGTAGAAAATATTCCACAACAGTATCAATGACCCATAGATTTCAGGTGTGGTAGCCCTGCTGTGGTCTCCAGGAAACGGCCTCAGTGACGGGAAGTTTCCATCACTAGGTGTAAAGTTTGTTTTTTACTTCAGAGGCTGTGTGACGCCTCCAACCACTGGGGCAAAGACCATGATTGATTTACCACCCTAAGATGGCTGCCTCAGCAGAAACAACAGGTTCTGTTCTCAATAAAACCGCTGAAGTGTAGAACTCTGCTGCTGTTCAAAGCACCGTTGCTGTCTCTGCTGCACAAACCGCCGGCCTAACCGACAGCACCGTCTGCTCAGGTCTTCACTCTGGCTTCTGTCCAACGATGCGGTTGCTTGAAAAGGTCTGCTGTGGTGTGAAGAACAAAAAAAGGTTGAGATCAGTTCCACAGAAACAGGAAGACTCGCTGCTAGTGCATCAAAGGCCGATGTCTGCTGGAGATCTCTGTCTGAGGTCACAGTGTTGCATCGGTGGCTTCAACAGTCTGCAAGTTCATGCAGAGGGAGTGCTATAAATGTAGTCAGAGTCCGTTTGTCCAGTCAGAAGCCTCATAGTTTGCTCTCCAGGGTCATGCTGTCTTTTTCTTGAACATTGCTGTTGCGACAGGGAGCCGAGGCTTCGTCGTCCACCTCTTCTCCTGAGACTTGGATTTGAACCGTGGCTCAACAGAATTATTTAAAAAATAAACTCATGAAACAGGCCTAGACTGAAATGATGGTCCCCTTAACTTAGTATTTTGTTGCTCAACCTTTTGAGGCGATCACTACAATCAAACCATTCCTGTAACTGTCAGTGAGACCTCTGCTCCTCTCAGCAGGTGTTTTGGTCCACTCCTCATCAGCAGATGCTCCAGGTGTCTCAGCTTTGAAGGGTTCCTTCTCCAGATGTTTCAGCTCCTTCCACAGATGTTCAGTAGGATTTAGATCAGGGCTCATAGAAGGACACTTCACAACAGTCCAATGTTTCCTCTGAGCCGTTCTTGTCTGTTTTTAGCTGTATGTTTTGGCTCATTATCCTGTTACAGACCCATGACCTGTGACTGAGACCAAGCTTTCTGACACTGGGCAGCACATTTCTCTCTAGAATACCTTGATAGTCATCAGATTTCACTGTTCCTGCACAGATTCAGACTCCCTGTTCCAGATGCAGCAAAGCAGCTCCAGAACAGAACAGATCCTCCATGTTCCACAGCAGGGACACTGTTCTTTTCTTCATAGCTCCAGAACATAACAGATCCTCCATGTTCCACAGCAGGGACACTGTTCTTTTCTTCATGTGCTTCATTTTGTGTCTGTGAACATAGAGCTGATGTGTCGAAAAGTTCCAGTTCTGTCTCGTCTGTCCAAAGGACATTCTCCCAGAAGCTTTGTGTCAACATGCAGTTTGAAGAATTCCAGTCTGGCTTTTTATGATTTGTCTTCAGCAGTGGTGTCCTCCTTGGTGGTCTCCCATGAAGTCCACTTTGGCTCAAACAGTGATGGATGGTGGATCTGACACTGATGTAGCTTGACCTTGGAGTTCACCTTTAATTTCTTTGGAGGTTGTTCTTGGCTCTTTTCTTACCATTCCTATTATCCGTCTCTTCCATCTGTCATCAGTTTTCCTCCTGCAGCCACCTCCAGGGAGGTTGGCTACAGTCCCATGGATCTGAATAATAATTTAATAATTTAAATTTCTGAATAATAAGTGCAGCTGTCGTCACAGGAACATCAAGCTGCTTGGAGATGCTCTTACAGCCTTTACCTTTAACATGCTGCTCTATAATTTTCTTTCTAATCTCCAGAGAGAGCTCTGTCCTTGTCTTCCTCTGGTCCATGTCTAGTGTGGTACACACCATGTCAGCAAACAGCACAGTGACTACTGTAAGCCCAGAAACAGATTACAGGTTTGTAGACACTGTGATGCTGATTAGAGGACACACTTTGACTGAACATGTCCCTGTGGTCACATTACCTTCAGTCTTTTCTTGGGGTTCCATCATTTTTGTCCAGGCCTGTTTCATGAGTTTATTTTTAAAATAATTCTGTTAAACCACGGTTCAAAGGCAACGTCTGATTTTCATTGTTTAATTTTCATAGAATTTTTATTTATTATTACTTTTGTCAGATTCAAATTATTTCTGTGACCTTTGTGGGTTTTTCTTTCATTAACCGAGGGGTACCAGCTATTTTGTCCATGTATATACATGTGTACACTACATCGCGGTTCACTTCTCGTGGTCTCACTATTAGAGGTGGGTCGATTGATCCAGATATCGACAACATCGATCCCAGTGTGGGTACTGATACTGAATGAACCAGTGTCATGATATCGATTCTTCAGTTCCAGTCCCTGTCCTGTATGTCTGCACTGATGCGGCTTCAGCAAACAGGCGACCTGATTGGCTGTCAGAGGTCCTCCATCTGAGGAGCAGCAGCCAGTCCTCTTCTTGTGATTGGATGTTGAACCGTCACATGACCCAGCGGTGCCAGAAAACAATCAAGCAGGCTCAGCTACTTCATAGTGGTGGAAAGTAGAACTCTAGTTTCCTCTGTGGTTCTGTCAGTCTGTTCCTGTCTGATGTGTAGAAGATGGACGTTCCTCATCCAGCACTGAGGGAAGAGGAGGCAGAGAAGAAGAAGTCCAACCAGCTGATGATCAGACCGCAAACAGGAGGATTCTGAACCAGAGACAATCACAAAGACCAGCGCTAAAAAGTAAAGAATCGTTCATCACAGTCATGATTTTTAGATTCTAACCACTACAAGAAAACAACTGACTGCAGCTTTAGAATGTAAAAACTAAACTTTTAAAAGACTTTGGAAAATTATCTGATGTAAGTTAAATACCACAAAAACTCAAATACTCTGAATGAACTATAGACCAGCTGAAACAGACAAAAACATAAACTCACATGGGATTCTGCACCAATAAAATATTTAGGGGTTAATCTGACTACAGAGTTTAACACATTATATGAAGCTAATTACGGTCAAATAAATACAGTAATCCAAAAAGACTTGGCTAAATGGACAAGCTTAGTCTTAGATCTCAGCTCAAGAACAGAGGTGATAAAATGAATGTTGTTTGATGTATTTATTCAGCTCTTTACCAGTTCATATACCAGACACACAGTCTGCTAAATGGGAGAAACAAGTGAGCAGGTTTATAAGGAGAGGAGCAAAACCAAGAGTAAGGTTTAAAACGCTTCAGCTGGAGAAGAAGAAAGGAGGCCTCGCTCTCCCAAATTTAAAGGAATATTTCTTAGCTGCTCAGTTGAGCTATGTGGTTAACTGGTGCACAGCAGAATACTATTCCAAATGGAAGCATACTGAACTTAACTATGATACAAGCCAACCTCAAGAGACTTGGAGACGAAGCTATTCACGGCCTGAAGAAGTCAACCCTATATTTGAAACAACCCTGAAGATGTGGTGGGATATAGTGAATAGATTCAAGTTGGAAGGAGACTGTAACTTGTTGGCTTGGCCCTCACATTGCTCTACATTCATAAGTGGTCAGCCTGATAATACCTTTCTGAGATGGGTGGACAAGGGAAGGGCATCTCTAACTGAAGGGTCGCTGTTTACATCTTTTGAGAAAGTAAAAACTGAATTCATCTTGGATAACTCAGAGCTGTTTAGGTACTTCCAATTAAGACACTTTTTAAATTCTGATATCAGAGTTCATTTATCACAAGAAAGCAGTGAACTGGTTGAAATGGTGAGAGGGACATGCAGAAAATTACCATCAAAAATTGTATCCAGGCCATATAAATGTTTACATAACTGGAATAGGACTGACTCACTGTGTGTAAAACAAAAGTTAGAGTTAGTTAGAAAAGTTAGTTAGAGACTAGAGAGGGAGGCCATCAAGACTCTATGACTCCTCTGAAGGAGAGACTAGGAGTTCCCTTCCTCCATCTCCATCTTATGATGCGTCGATGTCCTGGCTTTTGATTGCTTTGTTTGCTACCATCCAGGTTTTTCTATATTTCTGACACCAGCAGAGTTTGGTTCAGGTTAGTTGTGGTGGAAACGTCCACTGGAAGACTGAACACTTTATCAGTTTCTAACAGAACCAGTCCGGATCACGTCTGACCTCTGACCTCTCTGTGTTGCAGCTCTGACTCCGCCCTCCTCTTCCTCAGCTGATGAAGGTGGTGTGATCAGTCCAGCAGGTCAGTCAGACTTCATCATTTACGGACGCAGTGCTGAAACAGGAAATTCATCTAATCAGTGACATCTGTCTGGTTTCTCCACGTCTGCTGATGATTATTTACAGGAATGAGCTGAGATCAGTCAGTGTTTCCTCAGAGCTTCAGTTTCAGGAAAGAAACCAGAAAAAGTTCACACTGAAGAAGCTGAAATTACACTTTAATAAAATGATTCCAGTAATGAAAATAGCTGCAGCTCTAACGTCAGTGATGAATAAACAGTGTTGAACCATAGACTGTATATAAAGATGGACGTAGCATCTGGCTCCAGAATTGAAGCCAACCCGGAAGTGTCAAAAACTTGCAATATCACGCCGTCCGCTAGGGTTGGCTCCAAAAAGCTTTTGCTCCATAGACCCCAATTCATTTTTGGAAAAATTAAAATGTGATAGACTGATGTTCTACAGCTCAGGATTTTTTTCCCGTTAGTTTTCATGGTCAAAATGAGAGATCAGGTGGCCGATCTTAAAATAAATCAATACTGAATTTTAAATAAATCGTTAAAGTTGGCGGAGCCAGGGGGCGTGGCTATACTTGATAGACAGCAACAGAAGCCTCTGCGGTAAAACGTGGGCGGGATAAGAGAGTCCTCAGCCAATCCTGCCCCTAGTTGCTCTCCGGTCCAGCCTGTTTGATGACGCTTTTTACGTCACTGGCTCCAAAAAATCCAAAACGGCGACCAGGAAGTAGCAAAATCCGGGCTTCATTTTCTCGGCGTTGAAACCAACGGGTGACGTCACTGTTAGTTTACGCCTGTGTTGAACCAGAGACTCAGTTCTGCCACCTGCTGGTCATTTCTGAGTCACCTTGTTTTCTGGAGTCATTTAATGGATTCTTTTTTTTCAGTTTTTGTTTCCAAAACTAACATAAAAATATGCAAAACTGACATAAAGAAAGTAAAACAGGAATAAAAATACCAGCAATGACACAAAGTGAACACAAAGACAGGAAACAACACAATTACATGATTTGTGAAAAAATAAAAGCACTTTCTGATTGGGTGGGCTGCACAGTGGAGTAGTGGTTAGCACTGGGATCTTTCTGCATGGAGTTTGCATGTTCTCCCTGTGCATGCGTGGGTTTTCTCCGGGTACTCCGGCTTCCTCCCACAGTCCAAAAACATGCTGAGGTTAATTGGTTACTCTAAATTGACCGTAGGTGTGAATGTAAGTGTGATTGTGTGTCTGTATATGTAGCCCTGTGACAGACTGGTGACCTGTCCAGGGTGTCCCCTGTCTTCACCGAGTCAGCTGGGATACACTCCAGCACCCCCCATGACCCTAGTGAGGATAAAGCGGTGGATAGAGAATCATCAGAAAGAATCACTTTCTGATTTGAAGATCCTGAGTTCAGATCAGAACTGATGCTCCGTGGTCACAGCAGTGATGACGTCATCGTGTTCATCGTCCAATCCCTGCTCAGCCTGTGTGGGCGGGGCCATCACCATGGAGACGGGAAGGTCATTTCCTGCAGTCAGAGAAGATCAGAAAGAAAATAATTTATCAACACATGAAGAGTTCAGTTAGAGACAGCTGTCAATCATCAGAGGATTGATTGATTGATTGATTGATTGATTGACTGATCAGTACCTGTAACTCTGTGTCGATACAAAGACACCATGAGGCCAGTAGAGATGAAGTATGGACAGAACACCACCAGGTGGAAGAGTAGCCTGAAGACAAGATGGAGGGAGGAGGAGACAGGGGGCGGGGCTGAAGAAGTGGGAGGGGTTGAGGAAGGGGGCGGAGTTGAAGATTGGATCGTGATTGAGAAAGTGGGAGGGGCTGAAGAAGTGGGCGTGGCTGTGGTTGCAAGTTCATCTGGAGAGAGAAGAGAACCTGGTCAGGTGACTCTTTCTGCTCATTTCATGTTTATTTTCAGTCATTCTGTGTCTCTTAGTTGTTTTGCATCTTTAAGGTTGTTGTGTGTTGCTGTGTTAGTTGTGTTTCTTTGTGTTGGTTCTGCAGCATTGGATTTCTGTATGATTATGTACATTTACTTTATTTATTATTTTTGGTGTTTTTTTATGTTGTGTCTTGAATCTTATTTCACAGACTATTTGAATTATTTGATAGTTATTTTTTTGTTTTTCCTTATTGCCATGCTCAGTGTCCCAGATGGTTCTGGTTCCTTTTTGTTTCTGGTACGACCTTTCTGATCATGACACCAGGAGTGAGAGCGCCGGTCAGAGTTGTTGTGCGGAGCTGAAATTAAAGCCGACAGAAAACTGTCCTGCCATTGTGGTAAAGTTCTAGCACAGAAGACAGCAAAATAAAGGAACAGCAAACATTATAGAACTGTAACCTGCCTGACCCACAGCCCTGGAGAGGTGAGCCGACAACTTTTAAGGCTTACATTTGTGTGTCTTTGTGTGAGATGTGTGTCTTTATGTTAGTTGTATGTCATTGTGTTCCTTGTGTGTCTGTGCTGATGCAGGTCTCACTAGAAGAATCCTCACCTCTGACAAACAGCCAGCTGGATGGAGACTCTCCATGACTGCTGGTCTTACACCTGTAGATTCCTTCATCTGACCTGGAAACATGGAGGATGGTCATGTGACCTGAATAGTTGGTCCCAATGAGGACGTCGTCTTTATAGAAATCAGATGGGAGGCTGGTGGAAGACCGTGAATGACAGCTCAGCGTCACGTTGTCTCCCTTCACTACGGGGAGGACAGGACTCACAAGGATCACCGCTTTATCTGGATATTAAAGCAGCACAGTGTCAAGAACCTGGATATCACTTCACAAATTATCAAAACAGATAGATTTACCTGGATATCACCCAACAAAAGTCTCAAAAATCTGGATATAAATGAACAAAAATGTAAAAAACCTGGATATTAATAAAGAAAAGTCCCCAAAACCTGGATATTAACCAATAAAGTATCAAAAACCCTGGATATTAATCAAAAAAAGGTCTGAAAAACCTGAATATTCACAAATGAAAGTGAGGACCTGGATGAACAGATTCCTAATGATCCTACCTTGCATGGTGAGGTTGAGCGAGTTGCTTCGCCGTTTGGTCAGAGACTCACACCAGTAGTAGCCGCTGTCGGTCTGCTTGGCGGTCTTCAGGATGCAGCCCGATGCCGTGACCGACCCCCACGGATGTCCACAGCTGGAGATGGTGCTGACTAATGCCGTGGACCTGTAGACCGTCCATCCGTGGAAGGTGCTGTTTGGGCCACAATGCAAATCCACAAACTGGTACTCGAACATCTGAGACGACCCCGGAGTAACCGTGAGGGACGCCGATTCATACCCATCTGGGGACAGACAGACTTTCAGTCAGTGGGCTGGAAGGTGTTCACGTCCTCCAACCACTGATTCAGACGATGAAGACATCAGAAAAGTAAAGAACACAGAGTCCATTTCAGAGCCTCTGCTGCAGCTTATGAGAAATACGTCCTGGACAGTTCCACAACAGTGTCAACAACTTAAATATGAAAGCACAAAGTGGTTTAAAACCTGATGTTAATATGAAAACATCAAACACCTGAATATTAACAGACAAAAATATCAAACACCTGAATATTACTGGACAAAAGTGTCAAAAACCTGATCGTTAGCAAACAACACTTTAAAAGTCTGGATATTAATCAACAAAAGTCTCAAAAACTTGAATATTTACGGACAAAAGTGTCAAAACCTCGATATTAACCAACAAAGTCGTAAAAACTTGAAAACTAATGTAAAACACAATCAAAAAACTACATACTACTGTACAGAAGTACCAAACACCTGGACACTAATCAGATAAGTATGAAAATCCTAGATATTAATGAACAAAAGTCTCAAAAACCTGGATTTTGACGAGCAAAAGTCTCAAAAACCTGGATATTAACGGACAAAAGATTCAAAAACGTGAATATTAACCAACAAAATCTCAAAAACCTGGATATCAATGAACAAAAGTCTCCTAAACCTGGATATTAGCAGGTTAAAATGCCATAAACAGTGAACTGACCTTCTACCAGCAGCCAGCTCAGTGGAGACTCTCCATGTCCTTGGATGCTGCATTTGTAGACGCCTTCGTCTTCCTTGGAAACATGGTGGATAGTCATGTGACCTGCAGGTCCAGATCCGATCAAAGCACCGTCTTTAAAGAACTGAGCCTTTAGACTGGAGGTTCCCTTCGTCCTACAGCCCAGAATGACGTTTCCTCCCTCCTTCACTGGCAGGGCAGGACTTTGCAGGATCACTGGTTTCTCTGTACAAACAACCACAACATGACCACCGTTACAGCAGAAGCAAAGCCAGTTCTGCATCCTGTCAGTCAGTCTCAGTCATGCTACAAACCAGAGATTCTCTTACTGGAACCGGATCCTTTGGGGCGGCATGGCTGAGTGGGTAGAGTGGCTGTCTTGTAACCGGAGGGTTACTGGTTCAATCCCTAGCCTGGAGAGCTCAAGGTGTACCTGAGCAAGACACCAACCCCCTAACTGCTCCTGATGGGTCGTGGTTAGTGTCTTGCATGGCAGCTTCCACCATCAGTGCGTGAATGGTTGAATGTGATGTTTAGTGTAAAGTGCTTTGGGTATCGTTTCAGATATAGTATAAGCGCTAGGGCTGCACGATTAATTGACATCGCATCGACATTGAGGTTTTAACTACTGCGGTAACCTAACCTCACGAGGGTGAGGTTTTCATTTGAGTGACAGACCTATTCGCCAATCAAAAACATTGAGTCTCGTGATCCTCCTGGCCACTGGCCAATCAGAAATGGCAACAGGAAGCAAGTGCGTATGCACTGCACTACCGCAGCTAGCTTTAGCCAGTAGCTAACAACAAATCCGCATGTGTACTTTGCGATGCCGTGAGGAGCAAAAAGTTTTCATTGTGACACATTAACGGCGTAAAAATGGCTGAAGGAACGTCTTCAGTAACAGAACAGGGTGCGGAGCAGTTGGTATCTAAAAAGAACTATTTCAGTTGTTTGGACTTACTTTGGGTTTGAGAAAAACGATGTGGAGCAAAAGCGAGCCAAATGCAAAATATGTCGTCGTGCCATAGCCAGATCCAGAGGAAACACGTCGAATTTGTACCAACACTTGAGGAATCACCACCGACAGCAGTATGATGCAATGTTTTGGACACAGGCTCCACTTGGCTATTGGTGAGATTATTTTTTTCCCTTAGTCTTGTGTGTGTGTGTGTGTGTGTGTGTGTGTGTGTGTGTGTGTGTGTGTGTGTGTGTGTGTGTGTGTGTGCCGCGAACAGCGGAGCTTCTACAGCTGATCGCTGCTGCTTGGGACACACGTCTCAATTCTGATCACAGATGTAGTAAAATGACTGCCGAGACACACATGTTTTGCACACACTGTTGCTCAGTGAATTCTGGCTGGTACAACCTTGTACAACCGTGTAGCGCAAACGCGGAAATGCCCGGCAGCCGCCGACCATGCGAGTTTCGCGTTGCGGTGACAGACTGGCTTGGCTCCGTGCCAAATCAAATTTTCAAAATCATCTGGTGGGCCAGATATTATTCCTGATGGGCCAGTTTTGGCCCGCGGGCCGCCAGTTGCCAACCGCTGCTGTAGATTATTTGTGTATTGTTTTTATGTGTCAGCTTGTCTTTTTTCAATCATAATTTGCAGTTTTATGCATTTGAAAGTAGAAAATCAAAAAAATCGCAAATCGAACTGCAATCGCAATTTTGGTCAGAAAAATCGCAATTAGGTTTTTTTCCAAAATCGTGCAGCCCTAATAAGCGCTATATAAATACAGACCATTTACCATATAAAATGTGACTGTCCAACAACTTTAACTCGCCCTGACAGTCACGTGTGTCACATTGAACATGAAGCCAAATCTGCAGTTTGATTGGTCATCAGGAAACAGGAAGTCCTGCAGGGTGGCATAGATGGATGAATCTCACCGGTGATGGTGATGTTGACGCCATCGCTGCTGTCTCCATTTTCAGATTCACACCAGTAAACTCCAGTGTTAGACGCCTTCAATGTGTTCATGTGACAGATGGAGGACATCTGGCTGCCCCAGACTCCACCACACTGGGACAACTCCAACCTGTCAACACATCAATGGACAAGTGTCAAAAAAAATAAATAAATTAAAAAAAAAAAAAAAAAAAAATATATATATATATATATATATATATATACATACACACACACACACACACATATATACAGACAAGATACATAATCCCTCCAGAGGGCTCTTGGTCTACCCCGGGGTCTCCTCCCAGGTGGACGTGTTCAGATCTTCTCCCCCTATCTCTAAGGCTGAGCCCGGGCACCCTACAGAGGAAGCTCCTTTCAGACGCTTGTATCCATGATCTCAATCTTTGGGTCACTACCCAGAGCTCATGACCATAGGTGAGGGTTGGAACATAGATGGACGGTAAACTGAGATCTTCTCCTTGAGGCTCAGCTCCCTCTTCACCACGACGGTTCAGTTCAACGCCTTCATTACTGCTGACGCTGCATCAATCCTCCTGTCCATCTCTAGCTCCATTTTCCATCACTGGTAAACAAGATCTTGAGATAGTTGAACTCCTTCACTTGGGGAAGCAATTCCCCCCCAACCCAGAGGGAACAATCTACTGGTTTCCATCAAAGAACCATGACCTCAGACTTGGAGGTTCTGATCCACATCCCCACCACTTCACACTCGGCTGCAAACCTCTCCAGTGCTGCTGAAGGTCTGAGGAACCAACAGAACCACATCATCTGAAAAAAGAAGAGATATGATCCTGAGGTCCCCAAACCAGACACTCTCCCCACCTCGGCTGGACCTTGAGATCCATGAAGACCACAAACAGGATCACAGACAAGGGACAGCCCTGGAGGAGTCCAACACCCACTGGAAACGTGTCTGACTTTGTCCTGAGTATGTGGACACAGCTCTCAATTTGATTCTACAGGGACCGAATGGTTCGTATCAGAGAGCCTGATACCCCATACTCCCTCAGTACCCCCACAGAGGTCCTCAGGGGACAGAGTCGTAGACCTTCTCCAGATCCACAAACCACATGTAGACTGGCAGGTCCAACTCCCATGAACCCGTCAGCAGCTCCTCAAGAGTAAAGATCTGATCCACTGTTCCACGACCAGGATGGAATCCACGTTGCTCCAGCTAAAAGTCCTTCTCCATAGACTCCCTGAACTCCTCCCACACCTGAGTTTTTGCTTTCAAAACTTCCGCAGCTGCCGCCCTTTTGGTCAACCAGTAACTGTCAGCTGCTTTAGGAGACCCCCGAGCCTGCCAGGCCTTAAAAGTCTCATTTTTCAGCCTTACAGCTCCCTCACCTCTGGTGTTCATCAGTGGGTTTTTGGGTGGCCGCTGAGAAAGGCACCATTGACCTTCTGGCCACAGCTCCTAACAGCTGATTCTGCAATGGAGGCTTTGAACATGGACCACTCAGACTCCATGTCATCAACCTTCCCCACAATGGAGGAGAAACTCTTCTGGAGGTGGGAGTTTAACCAGACGTTCCCAGTTCACCCTCACTACAGGTTTGGGTTTACCAGGTCTGTCCAGCAGTCTTCCATCAGATCCAACTTACCACCAAGTGGAGATCAGTTGACAGCTCTGCTCCTCTCATTACCCGAGTGTCTAAAAGATACAGCTGCAGGTCTGATGATACGACTATGAAGTCCATCATGGACTTTTGATCTAAGGTGTTCTGGTACCAGGTACTGTTATGAGAACCTTCTAATCCAACATTATGTTTATGTCCAGTCTATGACTAGAACAGAAGTCCAATAACTAAACACCACTAAGGATCAGATCAGGCCGTTCCTCCCAAGCACCTCCTCCAGGTTTCTCCATTGTTGCCCACGTGAGCTTTGAATTCACTCAGGAGAACTATGGAGTCCCCAGGTGGTACCCCTTCCAGGAACCACCCAGAGACTCGAAGAAGACCGAGGAGAGAGTCCAATCCCTTTCTGGTCCCTCTTTTCAAAAAGGGGGACCAGAGAGTGAGTTCCAGAATCCTTGCTGTGCGTGGAGGTGAGCCCAACTATATCTAGCCGGTATCGCTCCACCTCCATCAGCTCAGGTTCCTTCCCCGCCAGTGAGGTGACTTTCCACGTCCCCAGAGCTAATCTACCCCACCAGGGGGCGGTACGCCTCGACGCCCGCTCCCGCCTACTGCCTGGTTGGAATAGCGCCCGACCCCAATTTCCTACTCGGTGGGTGGTGGGCCCACTGGGCGGTGACCCTGTGTTACCTTTTCAGGATGTGCCCGACCGAGCCCCACGGGGCCAAAGGGCTCGGCCACCATGTGCTCGCTGACGAGTTCCCCCCTCCACAGACCTGGCTCCAGGGAGAGGCCCTGGTTTCCCTGGTCCAAGTGGGGTAGTGGCTTGCCTTTTGTGTGCCGTCATCAGGGTTTTCTGAATCGCTCTTTGCCTGGTCCTCCCCTCAGACCAGTTTGCCCTGGGAGACCCTACCAGGGGCTATTGCCCCAGACAACATCGCTCCCAGGATCACAGGGACACTCAAACCCCTCCACTGCAATAAGGTGGCGATACATCAGGGGGACTCTAGATATTGACACATAAAAATGTCATGAATCTGGATGTAAAAGCGCCAGAGATGTAGATATGAGCACAAAGCAGTGTTTCCACCTTCATCTTTCACGACCACATTGACTTAAAAAACCTGCCAAAATCCTCGAAGGAACCTTGAGTCCAACAGATCAGTTCACATCAAAGCTGAGAGCTTCAGGTTGATCCATCGGTCACCACATGGAATGAATCCGAAAGCAGACCACGTTCTACAGTCCTGAAGAACACTAAACTGACAGATCATCGAAGGGAACCGGACCCCAGAACCATCAGAAGTCGTTTTCTGTTGAACTCACCCGTTGGTGGTGTATCTCCTAACCGTCCAGTTCCTGGAGCCGAACTGCTCACAGCTCAGAGAGAACTTCTCGTACTCGAAGAACTGACTCCGGCTGGGTTCCACCACCATGGAGGCTGAGGAACACACACATTAGGGTCTAGCATCCTAACACCGGAAAACATCTGCTACAATTTCTCATAGTTCTACAACGAATGTTCAGAGAAGCTCTCAAGAATGTTCTCATTTCCAGTCCTCTTAAGGTAACTTAACGTTCTAATGTCAACATTCAGAGAGCGTTGCCAGGAGCATTGATGATGTTCTGTTGTAAAGAAGGAGGAATGTTCTCAAAGCAGCAACCAAAAAACAAAGGTGGAACATTCTGCCTGCAATGTTCTGAGAATGTTGTTGAGGAACATATTATAGTATGGAATAAGATTACTGTCAAAAGTATTCATCCACAATTCTAACCATTCGTATTCGTAATGTTAAACATTTGTATGTTAATAAAAAATTTGTACACAAAATTCTGCTGTCATATGCATGAGTTTGATAAATTAAGGGTTAGGATTGTTTTTACGAGTATGAACCTAAAAGTTGTGAGTGCAACTCTAATTTCTACGACTACGAAGTCTTCCCTGTGAGGACGAATTCAAGTTTATGGGTACGAGTAGAAAAATACTGGAATGACGTCACATAGGTCACAGGGGAAGGTAATCGAACACCGATTGCTCCAAACGCGCATGCGCCATTTATAAAGAGTAGACGCCGGGTGGACCCGGTGGACCTACCGGGGCAGGTGACGCCTCACAGGTCAAGTAAATAACACATCCAACTTCTTGTAATTTATTTATTTCATGAAACTGTACTGTTTTAATTGATATACAGTTTATGGACGAAAGACGGTACTGCTTAGCTTGCACGCTAACGAGCCGGGCCGGTGACACATTAGCCTTCTAATGCAAGGAGGCTAATGAGGAGGCTAAGGAGGCTTAATAACAAAACAAACATAATTTGAGATTATGAATCGTGGCAATTGGCATATGAATCAGCCCATTGTACAGCCTAAATTGCTGTAAATTAAGTCCAGTTTCAGTTCTTTGCAAACTCAGACACGTGCATTAGTTTAGTTTACAATGAATCTGGCGGAGTTCGGTAAAGTTGGAAAGATATTCACAGATTCGGACTTCCGGCATCAATAACTCATGAGATATATGTTGTCAAAACATGAACGATGCCTCTTTCAAATCGTTGTAAGGTAGACAATGTGCTACAAGGCCAATTTTATCAAAAGTCGCTGTATTTCAAGCTACAGAAATAACATTGGCGTCTATGAGCAGCCAGCGGTGCGACGAGTGAACAGGGACCGTCTGCAAATAGCAAAACCGCTGCAACAGCGAAAAGAGACACTACACATTTATTCAATAACTTTACTCTTGTACCCTGTAGAGCCACTAAAATCACTGGAGCCATGAATGGGCTGCGGCTGGTCATACTACAACTCTTTGTTTGGTGCTAAATGAAAAATTGAATTTTAAGGATTTTTTATGATTATTTTATGAGTATTAAAATTCAGTAACTTCACTCTTACACACTGTACAGTCACCAAAATCACTGGAGCCATCAATTGTCTCCTGCTGGTCATACTACAACTCTTTGTTTGGTGCTAAATTAAAAATCTGAATTTTAAGGAATTTTTATGTTTTGTATGATTATTTTATGAGTATTAAAATGGCACTTTTCTTGATGTATGTGGTATATTTTATATAACACACAGGGAAAATGGCATAAGGGCATAATGTACTTGTTTGTCCAAACACATAATTCTGTATAGTAATGGAATTTACCATCCTTACCAAAGAGAGTATCAGATAACACCAATATACCAAACAAACTGTTTAGACTGTCACCTCAAGTACTGATGATTGAGAAGAAAGACGATAAGACACTTTATTGCAAAGTTTCAGTGTCAATTGATTCATTTATACCATAATGTTAAATTGAGAGTAATATTTTTCTAGTTAAGGACTGTACAGACAATACTTGGAGGTAATAAACCTGACGGTCTGACCAGCACAGGTCACAGCAAGTACACTATGCCCTTATGCCATTTTCCCTGTGTGTTATATAAAATATACCACATACATGAAGAAAAGTGCCATTTTAATACTCATAAAATAATCATACAAAACATAAAAATTCCTTAAAATTCAGATTTTTGATTTAGCGCCAAAGCAAGAGTTGTAGTATGACCAGCAAGAGCCCATTCATGGCTCCAGTGATTTTGGTGGCTCTACAGTGAAGTTATTGAATATATGTGCAGCGTCTCTTTTCGCTGTTGCAGCGGTTTTGCTATTTGCAGACGGTCCCTGTTCACTCGTTGCACCGCCGGCTGCTCATAGACGCCAATGTTATTTCTGTAGCTTGAAATACAGCGACTTTTGATAAAATTGGCCTTGTTGCACATTGTCTACCTTACAACGATTTGAAAGAGGCATCGTTCATGTTTTGACAACATATATCTCATGAGTTATTGATGCCGGAAGTCCGAATCTGTGAATATCTTTCCAACTTTACCGAACTCCGCCAGATTCATTGTAAACTAAACTAATGCACGTGTCTGAGTTTGCAAAGAACTGAAACTGGACTTAATTTACAGCAATTTAGGCTGTACAATGGGCTGATTCATACGCCAATTGCCACGATCCATAATCTCAAATTATGTTTGTTTTGTTATTAAGCCTCCTTAGCCTCCTCATTAGCCTCCTTGCATTAGAAGGCTAATGTGTCACCGGCCCGGCTCGTTAGCGTGCAAGCTAAGCAGTACCGTCTTTCGTCCATAAACTGTATATCAATTAAAACAGTACAGTTTCATGAAATAAATAAATTACAAGAAGTTGGATGTGTTATTTACTTGACCTGTGAGGCGTCACCTGCCCCGGTAGGTCCACCGGGTCCACCCGGCGTCTACTCTTTATAAATGGCGCATGCGCGTTTGGAGCAATCGGTGTTCGATTACCTTCCCCTGTGACCTATGTGACGTCATTCCAGTATTTTTCTACTCGTACCCATAAACTTGAATTCGTCCTCACAGGGAAGACTTCGTAGTCGTAGAAATTAGAGTTGCACTCACAACTTTTAGGTTCATACTCGTAAAAACAATCCTAACCCTTAATTTATCAAACTCATGCATATGACAGCAGAATTTTGTGTACAAGTTTTTTATTAACATACAAATGTTTAACATTACGAATACGAATGGTTAGAATTGTGGATGAATACTTTTGACAGTAATCTTATTCCATATTATAGAAGGTTCTTCAATAAAACATTCTCACAATGTTCCCTGATAACAAAGGAGGAACATTCTCAAAACAACATTCAAAAAACGTTTTCCAGATGTTCTTGAGGCCTCAGATGGCTAAATGTTTTTATACGTTCTTAATAAAATGTTCCTGTAATGTGATGGATTAATGGTGGAACATTCTGGCTCTAACGTTCTGAGGATGTTGTTGGGGATGTTCTTCAGGGAACACATTATAATAGCTATGAAATGTTCCTACACCATTCCATGATAACTAAAAGAGAATGTTCTCAACACAACATTCAGAAAATGTTTTCTAGATGTTACTAAGGCCTCAGGTAATTTTAATAAAATGTTCCTGTAACGTCATATATCAACAGAGGTGGAACATTCTGACTAACATTCTGAGGCTGTTTTGGGGAGGTTGTGGAGGGAACACAGCATCCATAAAACGTTCCCACATTATACAATGTTCCATGATAAAGAAAGTACGTTCTCAGTTCAACATACAGCTTTGAGAACAGTAGAGCACAATGTTCAAACAAACTTTTTCAAAACATTTTCAGATATCCTGCCTTTAAGAATAACATTGTGAAAGAAAATGTCTCGCTGAAGACATTAGTAGAACTTTGCAGAACTTTCTCAGAACGTTTCTGGAAGAGAACTCTAGCAGCTGGTTTGTGGGCTGATGAGGTTCTAAACAAACATCTGTAGGCCACGACTGAAATGTTCTGTTTGGTTTGTGCAGTAGTTTGAGTTCTTCGTCAAACACAAGAATAAATATCTGGATTTTAATGCACAGAAGTGCCAAAAAACAAAAAACATTGATAAAAGTACTAAAAATGTGGATATTAGTGCAATAAGTTGCAAATGACTGCACAAAAGTGTTAAAAACTTGGATATGAATGTACAAAATGTCTTGATATTAATAAGCAAACTGGTTGAAACTTTGTATAATAATGTGTCAGTAAACTGGGTCATAATGAAGACAAACATCTCTGACATTAAAACGCTTCCTTCACATCTCCAACGTCGCCTCAACCATTTGACCAACAACCACATAATGCTGCCTCTCTGGAGGAGACGTTGGGACTGTTTGGTGAACGGCGTCTGGTGAACTGTGTCTGGTGAACCGCGTTTGGTTAATCTTACCATTACTGGACGTCCGACAGCATCTCATCATCACTGAAACACAATCAGACGACACCAAAGTCCAATTTAAATCCACCATGTGTTGCTTTGACCTGCAGCCTGTTGTTCCTGAGTGAATTATTAACTGATTACTTACAAAGGAGGAGCAGAAGCATCGTCGAGTTTCACTGACCGCCTGAAAACATCCTGTTAAAAAAACCACAAGGACCAAGGAGGTGTTAGTGCAGCGAGCTGAGCATGTAGAAAACCTGGATGTTAACTCAGAAAAAGGTCAAAAAACTTAAAATATAACACAAAACTGTCAAAAGCCTGAATATCAATGCACTAAAGTGTCAAAAACCAGTAAATTAAAGGAAAAAAGTATCAAAAACCTGAAGTTTTACACATAAAAAGATAAAAAAAAATAGGTTATTGACGCACAGAAGTATCAAAAATCTGTAAATTAAAAGACAAAACTGTCAAAAATTTCAAGTTTTTCTGAAAAATGTGTTAAAACTCAGGAAGTTAAAGCATAAAAATGTATGTAAAAAAATCCATGGATTAAACTCAAAACTGTAAAAAAAATGAATGTGAATGCACTAATGTCAAAAATATGTAGATTAAGACTTGTGGTTGGCAGCTGCATGGAGTAGTCACAATTAGGGAGAGCTCCGGGTGATTTTCCACTTCCTTCACTCCTACACCACTCAATTTTACAACCAACCAGCTGCTGACTTCAAAACTTCTTTCAAAGGAAACCAAATCTGAACTAGTTCAGACCGCTGTGGAAGATTTAGGACTCACTTCAGAGGGCCTCAACCAGTCAGTCGGTGAGTTAGAAAGCCTGTGCAGTGGGCTAAGTGAAAATAACTCTAAGTTTAGGGCCAAAGTCACTGACCTGGAGGGTTGCAGCCGGCAGCAAAACCTACATCTCCTGGGCCTCACCGAATCTACAGAAATCTACTGAATTCTTCTCCAACCCACTATGTGAGTTATTCGGGAGAGAGATGCCCCCGTCACCACCAGAGATGGACAGAAGCTCACCGCTCATTAGCAGCCAGACCGGTCCTGGGTCAGAGACCGGTCCCTGGTCAGAGACCTGCCCCTGGTCAGAGACCGGCCCCGTCATTCTCTGCCTGCACCACTACCAGACCATAGACCTGCTGGTCCAGGAGGCCCAGTAGAGAGGGAAACTGGACTGCCGTGGCCGGCAGATCCGTGTCGTAGAGGTTTGCAGCCCTGAAGTCTGACACCTGTGAGCGCAGTATAAGGAAGCTATGTCAGAGCTGTACAACCGAGGACTCAGACCCTCTCTACTGTGCCCTGCATGGCTCTGGATCACGCTCCTTAACAGGGATAAGAAGTGGCTGTGCTCACCTGATGAAGCCTGGAGTTACATCAAGGGATTACGTGCCGCATCTCATCAAGCCTAAATAACTGTCTGGTCCTTACCGTTGACTGTTCTTATTACAGTTGTTGATGTTTTCAGCCTCTGGCTAGCATCATTCAGGTGAGGAGGACCGGCTCACTGCTTCATTTAATGGACTCACAGCTACCTGAGCTGTGGTCCTGAGAGTACATCCCGTCTATAATCCAGTAAACAGTAAACTAACCGATTCATGAGAGGAGAAGGGGACACTGTTGACTTGCTCTTTGCTGGTTTCAATCTATTTTGACTTGTAAGTCACACTTTAATATTTATTTTACAGCGTGCTCTGCTAAGCCGTCAACAAACTCTTCTTTTGCTGGTTTTTGTTCCACGTAGTTGTGTTACACCAATGTTCCATGGTGTTTTAGGAGTGTGTACGTCCATAACAACAATGGAGCTGCAGATAGAGTTTAGTAGAACAGGAAGATTGTTCACTAGTGAATGATGGATGCTGTGAAGAGCTTTCTGCTGTGTTCACTGGCAGCTGTCCTGTTGTGGGGATGGGGATGGTTCTGCAGGGCCGGATCAGAGGCCTACACAGACCCCCATGTTATTTACTGTATGTTCTCTCCTCTTAACCAACATCTGGAGCTTCAGTGTCATCTTTGTTTACAGACCTGCACATCTACCCAGGGACGATGGCTTGTCCCTTAAACCTTACGAGCTGGAATGTCAAAGGCCTAACCCATCCTGTTAAAAGAAGGAGCGTGCTCTCACACATAAAGCAATATAAATCTGCCATTACTTTTTTTTACGACCTGTCCAGGGTGTCCCCTGCCTTCACCCGAGTCAGCTGGGATAGACTCCAGCACCCCCCATGACCCTAGTGAGGATAAAGCGGTGTATAGAGAATGGATGGATGGATGGATGGATGGATGGATGGATGGATGGATGGATGGATGGATTACTTTTTTACATGAAACACACATCCGTAGTTCTGATAATTCACGCCTCTTGTCGCAGCACTTTCATTCTACTTTTCAGACCAAGTCCAGGGGGTCTCAATTCTTATCGACCAAAACGTTCCCTTTGAGCATCACAGAGCTGCTTCAGATACAAACGGTTGCTATGTCATTGTCTCAGGGAAGCTATGTAACTCTTTAGTAGTCCTAGCTAATGTGTGTGCCCCTAATGCAGATAATGGGGGATTTTTAATGCAGTTCTTCTTTTCCAGAGCTGTGCTCAGATTTTAACTGCTGGTTGGATCCGGTGTTAGACCGCTCCTCTCCTAAACCTGACACAATGTGTAGATCTGCCGCTTTTATTCAGGATTTTCTATCCAACTCTGGTGTTTCTGATGTGTGGCACTGCCTAAACCCACAGAACAGAGAGTACTCCTTCTTCTCTCATGTCCACCACACCTTTTTGAGGATTGACTACTTCCTGGTTGATAACCAGCTGCTCTTGTCCGTTAACTCCTGTGACTGTCAGACTATAGTGATATCAGATCATGCCTCTGTAACACTATCTCTCTGACTCTTCCTGGCATCCCTCCAGTGAGAAAACACTGGACATTTAACTCGACTCTACTGTCAGACAGTGGTTTTGTCAAATAATCTTTTTCTTTAAACCAGCTCCTCATCTGAAACCTCCAACTTGGTAGTCTGGGACGCCATGAAAGCTTCCCCCAGAGGACAAATCAGTTCTTACTCTGTAAATGTGAGAAAAAAAATGCTAATAAAAAAGACAGGAACTTGCCAATCAGATCAGAGAAACGAACCTGCAATATGTTCAAAACAGAAACCCAGAACTTTATTAAAAAGAAAACATGTAGAGCTACAAACTAAATTTGACTTTCTCTCGACGCATCAGATCGAAAGTAAGAGTCTATTTTACATTCATAGTGACAAATCTGGCAAGATGTTGGCCAGTCAACTTAGAGGATTTAAAGCCAAACAGCTGATTACAAAAGTCAAAACAAAGGATAGCAATCTTACTTTTGATCATTTGAAAATTACTACTTTCAGCGATTTCTACTGTCGTCTCTATACTTCTGAATATCCATCTGAAAATATCTCAGTGAAAAACTTCCTAAATCATTCAAACATCCCCAAGATCTCAAAAGGATGAAACTCGACGATCCCATATCCAAAGAGGAAGTCACAGCAGCAGGAAGTCCCCCAGACCAGATGGATTTCCTTCAGAATCTTTAAAAATATTCTCCACATTGCTTGTACCCAAATTATCTTCAGTTCTATCTGACTCATTTAAGCAAGGTAATCTCCCAGCATCATTCAGGGAAGCCTGTATCACTCTTATTTTGAAGAAAAATAAAGAGCCAGCAGAATGCTCCACCGAGAGGCCAATCGCTCTACTCAATGTTGATGTCAAAAGTTCTGGCCAAACTTTTGGCCCATTAATCACATCAGAAGGTCAAACTGGTTTTGTTAAAGACTGCCACTCTTAGTTTAACACGTGTTGTCTATGTGATATCATATATTCACCTTCAGATCCAGATCCAGAGTGCATTCTCTCTCTGGATGCAGAGAAGGCCTTTGATTGGGTGGAATGGGGGTACTTATTTTAAGTCTCAGAATAATGTGACTTTGGACCAAACTTTATTACGTAGATAAAACTGTTATAGCAGCACCCTTCAATCCTCACAAACTCCCAGCAGTCTAACTCTGTCATGGTCCCACTTCAGTCCCTCTGTCTGCTGTCCTCTCCTTCTCTATCTCTCTCCCAATCGCTCGCCCTCTGGCTGCTGGCTGATTACTTATTGTCTTCAGCTGCAGTTAATCAGTGAACTCCACTCACCTGCTCCCTCCTCTGCCATAAAAGCCCTCTGCCCCCCCTCAGTTGTTGCTGGAGCATTGTTGGACTTACCCACATGCTGCGCAACAAACCCACTCCCTTCTGGACCTTGTCAGCCTTGGACTTTTCAGCCCCCCCCCACCCCCCACCCCCTCCCCCTCCTGGACTTCATTGTGCTTCAGTGGTTTTTGGACTCACCCCAGCCTGTCTGCTCTCCTGGGAGACAACTCCCCAGTGTGTGAGTACCTCTCAGCCGACCGTAGTTCCTGCTCCCGTACAGAGCAGCGTTCAGGAGTATTCGTTAGTCGTAGCATTCCTTGAACCTCGGGGTTATAGTAAATTGGTTGTTTTATAGTGCCTAAGTGTTGCCTACTGAGAGTAGAGATTGTTTGGGGTGACTTTGTAGTAGTTTTAGTTTCCAGCCACTAGTAGTTGCTGTGAGTATTTGGAACCGAGTGTTCAGTTCAGTTTCCTGTTGTTGTAGCCATCTTGGTTTGTAGTTTTTTGTTTTTTTTTTAAATCCCTGTGAATAAAACCCCCTTCTCCATCACACCTGTTGCCTGTCTTGTGTCTACGCTTGGGTTCCCCAACCACTACTCCTCATAACAAACTCTTTCAGTCTGGAAAGGGGAACACATCAAAGTGTCCTCTGAGCCCTCTGCTTTGTGATCAGCCATAGAGCCACCAGCTGTAAGGACGTCAGAAGAATGGAGTTGAACACAAAGTCTCTCTCTATGCAGACGATCTTTTACTTTTTGTGTCAAACCCTAAAAGCTCACTACTCCAAATACTCACCCAGTTTGGCCAATTCTCTGGATATAAGCTAAAGTTCCATAACAGTGAACTTTTCCCTGTGAATGAAGGAGCGCTTACATTAGAACGCAGTAACCATTCTTTTATGATTGCAAAAAACAGTTTACCTACCTCAGCATTACAGTTACAAGAAAACATAAGTGAACTCTAAAGAATATTTTGACACCCTGTTAACCATGTGGGACAGTGCAGTGGTCACCCTTATCTACAACTTTGGTAGGTCACATTCATTCAAAATGAATGTCCTCCTCAAATTTCTAGATCGGTTTCAAACTATACCTACTTTTTTCCTAAAACCTTCTCTAACTCTCTGGACTTGGTCATATTGTCTTATAGTTGGAAGGGGAAACGCCCTGAATTATGTAAAGCCCAGGTTCAAAAATCTAAAAATAACGGAGGCATGGTGCTGCCTAATGTCCATTTTTATTACTGGGTGGCAAATGTATGTTGTCTCACATTCTGGTACTACTTTCACAACCAGCCTGAGTGTCAGAGATGGGTGGCGATGGAGTTGAACCCTGTAGGAACATCAGCTTGGATGTTCCTCCCCTCAAACAAACCGGTGGATAACCCAGTGGTCTAAGAGTGTGGCCCAGCTCAGGAAATGTTTTGGTCTGTGGTTTCTCTCTCCTGAGTCCTATCCTGTCCAGTCATCTTTTTCAGCCCTGTCTATTTGATTCTACACTTCAAGATTGGCACAAAAGGGACATCAAATGTTTTGAGGACCTTTTTATAGACAACAGCTTTGGCTCATTTGTACAACTCTCTAAAAAGTTTGGCCTGCCAAACACCCACTTTTTTAGATGCCTACCAGTCAGACTCAGCTACCAAACTTCCTGGGGCTCCTGACCTGAATGCCGTGGACGCCCTTCTGAATCTGCACCTTTTACGAAAAGTTTAGTGTCCGTTATATACGACAGACTGGTCAATATTAACTATTTAAAATACACATACAAATGACACAAACAAGGAACAGCAAGAAGATAAATCTTGTAAACGCTGTCCCCTGTGTTTCATTAAAAAAAAAAAAACGAATAACAATAAGCAACCTTTCAAACCCCACTCCTCACCAGGTCAACACAAGTGAGGCAAACATAGTCACAAACAAAATACATATATTTATATGTCTTACTTATTGGGAGTTTCACATTCCAAAATCATCATTTTCTCTATATTCTGACATTATTTTATCTTTAAACATTTTTTTGAATTTGTAGACACTTGCACAGCTTTTAAGTTCATTTCTCAAAGAGTTCCAAACTTCAACTCCATAAATGGACACACACATTCGTTTCTGTACTGTCCTCCAAGACGCAGTCTGAAAATTATATTTTCTTCTGTGATATCCATCCTGAGAAACAAAATTAAATACATTTTGGATGGAAGCAGGCAACATTTTTTGTTTTGCTTTCCACATCACAAGTAAAATTTTTAAGTCAACTAAATCTTTAAATTTAAGTTGTCTCGAGGCAATGAACAAACTGTTAGTGTGCTCTCTGTAGCTCTTTTCATTAATTATCCGAATTGCTCTTTTTTGCAGACAAACCAGGGGCTCAATAGTGACATTGCATGTATTTCCAAAAACCTCAGCACAATAACTGAAGTATGGAAGAATCATTGAGCTGTACAGCATTTGCAGAGAGTTACAATCAAAAATGTCTTTGACTTTGTTTAAAATACCGATACTCTGGCTAATTTTCTTTTTTATGTCGTCTACGTGAGCTTTCCAATTGAGTTTTTCATCTAAAATAACACCTAAGAATTTTGTTTCATTAACTCTTTTTACAACAGCATCATCAATAATTTTCCAGAGTCATCTTTACATAAATTTCCAAAAATCATAATTTGTTTTGTCCCAGTTTAACGCTAAGTTATTTTCATAAAGCCATTTGCTTACTGTGGACATTTCTTTTTCTATTCTTCCTATTAACTCCTGCAAATCATTTCCTGTGCAAAACAAACTAGTATCATCCGCAAATAACAGAAAATTTAACATTTTGGAGGTCTCACAAATATCACTGATATACAAAATAAAAAGCAAAGGCCCAAGAACCGACCCTTGTGGAACTCCATATAATACCTTCCTATGAACTGAATTTTCTCCTTTAAAATGTACATACTGTTGATGATTTGTGATGTAACTCTCAAGCCAATGATATGCGATGCCTCTAATGCCGTAGTTGAATAGTTTGGTTAAAAGTAATTTATGATTTATTGTATCAAATGCTTTGCGTAAGTCTATAAACACTCCTATTGTATACTCATATCTGTCAGTTGCAGCCGTAATATTTTCAATTAGTTCAATGAGAGCTTAACTTGTGGATCTTTGTGCTCTAAAGCCATATTGATTTTCACTAATTAGTTTATGTTTCTCTAAAAATAATGTTAGTTTCTGAGTGAACCATTTCTCAAGGATTTTTGAAAACTGAGAAAGCAGTGACACTGGTCTGTACTTGTTTAATTTATGTTTATCCCCACTTTTAAAAATGGGAATTACTTTTGCAACTTTCATTTGCTGTGGAAAGATACCGGTTTTTATAGACAAGTTGCAAATGAAAGTAAATGGTTTCAGAATGCAGTCAATGGTTCTTCTGATAATTGTCATATCAAGATCATTGCTGTCTGTGGAGGTTTTATTCTTGCTTTTCATTACAATAGCTAAAATTTCGTGTTCATTTATATCACCAAGAAAAACTGATTGCATTATTCTACTTCCCATTTCAAACATGTTATTATTGGTTGAAGTCATTGAGTTTGCAATAGTAGCTCCAATGTTAGTAAGAAATAAATTGAATTCATTTGCAATAGATTTGCTGTTATTCAGCAAAACATCCTTCTCAATGAAACAGTCTGGCAGCTGATTTTGCTTTGAATTTGGCCATATTGCTTTATTCAATACATTCCATGTTGCCCTCATGTTCCCATGATTTTCTCTGTTTTCTGTTGTGATAATCTTTCTCAGCTTTCCTTATAATAGTTGTTAATTTGTTTTTATATATTTTGTATTCTTTCTCACGATCAAGTGTCTGTTTTTTAATATAATTTTTATACAATCTATTTTTCTTTTGACATGCTCTTATGATTCCTGTTGTAATCCAAGGCTTTTTGTGTTTTCTGTTTTTAAGAAGTGTTAATGGACAGAGTTTATTATATAATGATAAATAGGTATTTAAAAATGACTCATAAGCTTGATTAAAACCCTTTAAGCTTCAGTGTACCGCCGGCGGTACACCTACTAATTTGCATAGGAATTTCAGGAATGTCCGAAGGCTGCAAACACGATTATACAAACACTATACGCCGATGGAAAGCTTAGATTCTCATGAATCCGCCGGTATAAACCACTTTCAGATGTGATTACCACAGCGGGTGAGAAAAACACTTTTGTCCGACACAAACGAATATCCATCCATCCGTTCTCTATACACGGCTTCAACGCACACAGCACGACTCACATTTCCGGGTTTATTATTATACACAAAAAAAAAGATTCCACAAAAAACGGCCATAATCCAACCTTTTACATCCAGACGACACAAGCCAGGAAACTATTTTATCCAAAACATGTCCTGAAGTCGGTATAAAATCCCCGAATCGGTCATTTTCAAGGAAATGCACCTCGTGATGCCCGTCCAATATTCCCTGTATTTTTCGTAATTTTTTTAATTTAAAAATAGAATATTAGCGATTTTTTTGTACTGAAAACGGCTGGAAATGACTGAAGCTTAAAGGGTTAACATCAGAAACATATACTTCAGCCCAGTCTTGCTTCAGAAGTTCACTTCTGAATTTATGGATAGATTTCTCTGATCTGACTCTGAAGTATGTGGTCTGATTTAGTCTCACATGTTTTATAGGCTGCAAATTACAGATGGTGAAAACAGGAAGGTGATCGCTGAGGTCATTTACTATCAGACCGCTTTGGACTATATTCTCTGTCTCATTAGTAATAATATCTATTAAAGTAGCAGATGCTCCCGAACATCTACTCGGATGTACAATTAATGAGTGAAGGGATGGCATAGATAGTGAGTCTAAGAAATCAGATGCAGCGCTGCTATTAAATGGGTTCCTAAAATTTATATTAAAATCCCCACCAATTAACAGAGTTCTGTTGTTTTTTTTGGCTATCTAATAGCTTTTCAAAATGCTCCTGAAAATCCTGCCCTTTTGAGTCATGTGCTCTGTAAATGCATGCAGCGATCACATTTCTGCTCTTCTGCATTTCAATTTCAACTGCAACACTTTCCATGATCCATCTATGGCTGCAGACATTGATTCAATAATTCTACAGTTCATATTGCTACCAACAAACAGCATGACTCCACCCCCAGCACCATTTCCAGGTCGATTTGTGGAGTACAAATCATACCCTTCTAGTACAAAATCTACTCCTCGGTCCTCACTAAGCCAAGTTTCAGAGACAGCTACCACTTCAAATCGATAATTAAGTGAGTTTAAACAATCTTTAATTTTATTGAAATTTGCATATTGGCTTCTGACATTAAAATGAGTTAAGGACACACCGTCTCCTGAATACCTATCAGAGCTGAATTCATCTGTAGTATAATATTTACAATTATGATTGATGTTGCTCAACAGGTGGCTCTGAGGATCCAGATCCATGTCAAAGTCATGCATTCTATGTTCTCCTGAGTCCCTTCCTATGTTAAATATTTCAGAATTTGTTCACAGCACTGTTCAGCCATTAACAACAAAATAAAGATACTCCCAACTGTAAGACAAGTAGTCAAACCCTTGGTGACCGTAAACCCCCCTTCCATCCCCTCACACCGTTCTCGGTTTCCCCACACCCCACCTCCCCCCTCCCATTCATAAAATAAAACCATACTCTTCATCGAGGGGGAATGTTGTCACTCTCCCATTTTTATAATACATTTTAGCTGTGTTCTGTAATAATGTCAACTGTAATCAGTCATTTCTCATGTTTACAAGCAGGCATGCAGTCATCTAGAGTCTTACCGGTGAAGTCTTAACAAAAATTATGGTATTAATGCACAAAAGTGTCAAAAACCTGTAAATTAGACGACAAAAGGATTGAAGACTTGAAGTTGTAGACATAAAACCATCAAAAATAAGCTATTACCACACACAAGTATCAAAAACATGTAAATTAAACTGTCAGAAACCTCAAGTTTGACTGAAAAACGAGTCTAAACTCAGGAAGTAAAAGCACAACGATGCCACCACACAACTATGTCAAAAAAACCCGTAAATTAGAACAAAGTGGTGAATGACAGCAGAAAGGTGTCAAAACCCAGGATCTGAAGAGACAGAAGAGTCAGAGTCCTGTCAGCTAATCCTGAGAAGAAGATAAAAGAGGAGGTTAAGGTTGAGATGAACTTACAGAGCAGGAGCTGAACCATCTTCAGGAGCTTCACTGACCGACTGCTGGCTGAAAACATCCTGTTAAAACCACGAGGAGGAAGGAGGCGTTAGCACAGCGAGCTGAGCACAAACAAGACTGCATCTGGCCCAACGCTCTACATTCATCTCTAGAAACACATCTCTGGACAAACACCTGTACAAGAGAAGTGGGAACAACCAGACGGAGCTCACTTCCTGTTTGGAAGGTCAACCTTTTACCACCTCATGTTGAAAGAACAGACGGAGAAGCTTCAGGAAACTGTTTCAGACAAAGAATCCGACTTCATGAGAAGATCTTGGATGGATTCTGTGATTGACCTGGAAATGGACAAAAACAAGTGTTTAAAATTGACATATTAATCAACAAAAGTGTCAAAAACTTGGATATTAACCAACATAAACGTCAAAGCTTTGATATTAACAAACAAAATCTCAAGAACCTGAATATTAATGAAAAAAGTCCCAAAAATCTGGATATTTATGAGCAAAAGTCTAAAAAACTTTGATATTAATCAAAAAAAATGTCAAAAAATCTGGACATGAATGAACAAAAGTCTAAAAAATCTGAATGTTAGTGATCAAAGTCTCAAAAACCTGAATATTTAAGAACAAAAGTCGAAAAAACCTGAATATTAGTGATCAAAGTCTTAAAAACCTGAATATTTACAAACAAAAGCGTCAAAAACCTGGACATGTATGAACAAAAGCATCAATATGTCATAAACCACGAGTGAACCCAAGCAGCAGGCACAGACAAGCAGGTGAAATTAAGAATGATTCAATAAATATAATTACATAATAAACAGAAGGCTTTCAATCCGGGAAGCAGGGGAAAAAATATAACGGGGAAACTAAACTGAACTAAACTAAGGGCGGACCTGACGGCCGAGGTAAAAGCTAAACATAAACTGAACTAACCGGGAAGGTGACTCACTGCATGTCCCAGGATTGGGAGGCGAGGTGGGGAGCGGAGCTGGGGGAGCCAGAGGTGGGGTGGTGGCGATGGTCGAGGGGCAGACAGTTCAGGAGCAGATGGAGGAGGGAAGACAGAGCCGGTCGTGTAATCCAGAGAAGGCTGAGTCCTGGTAGTGATGTGTGTATGGCGGTGAACGGCGAGAATCCAGCATGAGGCAACGATCCAGCGTCTGAGTCGTGGCAGAGCCAGGCTTTTATCAGCCGCTGATTGAGACTCGCACCGGCTGTGCAGGAAGTACAGCCGCTTGTCTTTGGCTTGACGAGCCAGAACACAGGAGTGGGAGGGGGTGTGACACAATAACCTGGATATTAATGAACAAAAGTCTCAAAACCCTGGCTTTTAACAAAAATGTCAAAATTATTGATATTAACAAAGTCTCAAAACCTGAACGTTAATGACCAAAGTCTCAAAAACCTGAATATTTATAAACAAAACTATCAAAAACCTGGATATTAATGAACAAAAGTATCTAAAAAGTGGATCTTAATGCGTTAATTAGCGTCAGGGAAACGCACCTCAAGGCAAATACAGCAAACTAGCAGGTAATAAAACTAACTTTAACAGAAACTTACAACAAAGTCGGGCAGAGTGGGAGACAGAAGACAACTGGTGATCCAGGGAAAACCCAAAACACCCAGAAATCCAAGGGGAACCAAAAGAAGCAGAGGAACAGGAGGAAGAACGAGGCAGGACCAACCAGAACCAAATGGAACTAATCAGACGACCAATCAGTCACAACAAGAAGGAAGTCCAGAGACACACCCATGGTCAGAGACTTCAAAATAAAATTAAAGCTGCAAGCAGCGATGGACGGGTCCTCGCATCCTTGCTGGTCAGCGAATCCACGCATGTCCACCAGGTGGCACTGCGACCGAGTGTGTATGTCGACCTGTGGAGGTGATGAGGGTTGGCCTCTGATCACACATGTAAAATTTCAGCCAGATTGGAGCATGTTCAGATGAGTTATACAGCATTTCCTGCCCATCCACCAGGTGGCGCTGCGACTGAGAGTGCATGTTGGCCTATGGATGTGATCAGGATTGGAGTGTGATTACATATGTAAAGTTTGAGGCAGATTGGTGCATGCAGAGGAGAGTTATACAGCAGCTGATGTATCATGGCGAAGCATCAAAACTCTGATGGTTGCCATGGCCACGCCATTTGGCTTCTGGTTAAACTTTTGATAACTTTTCATCACCAAGTCCTGCTGTGTGGACTGACAAAATTTCAGGTCTCCTGGAATTATCCCCTAGGAGGAGTTTGCTCTCAAAAATGAGAAAAATCATCAAAAATCTCACAATTAATCCAAGATGGCCGACTTCCTGTTGGGTTTAGGGCATGGCTCCAAGAGGCTTTTTTTGTGCGTCCTGATGTGCTCTATAGGCCTCACAAATTTTGTGGACATAAGTGAAACACACTTCAGGGGCTGTGTGTTAAAACGGCTGTAGGGGGCGCTATAGCATGTGCAGTGCCGAGATTCATACGGCGTCGTTCCTTTAGTCGTCTGTGATGTGTGTGGTAATTTTGGTGAGGTTATGAGCATTCTTCAACTGTCAAAAGATGCTTTGTTTGTCACGGCAACAACGTGTTACCATGGCAACAGCATTGTATCAAAAGTCAAAATCTTCACAGTGTGGCATTGTCAAGGGTTGAAGATTGAGCTGAGCAATTTCCAGAATGATATGACAAAGTTTGGAGCAATGCTGCCTGCAACTGTAATGTCTAAACTTCTTGTTACCAATAGGTGGCGCTATGACTTTTTCTAAATTTTTGAGTGTGGATGTCCTCACACTGGGCCTGGTGTCCAGCACATGAAGTTTGGGGCAGATAGGATGAGGATTTGCTGAGATATAAACATTTTAGTAGTCATGGCGAGGCATTGAAATTCGCCGTGCCGCCACAGACACGCCTTTTGACGACACGTCACCATTTTCACTGTGAATCATCATCAACATGTTCAGGCTTTTGTCACCACATTTGAGGTGAATATGAGCAACAGGCTAAGAATAGTACAACAAAGTACAAAAAATGACATTTCCTGTTGCTAGCAGGTGGCGCTCTGACTGTGACTGTATTTCATCATATGGATGTGATCAGGACAGGACTCCGATCATACATGTGACGTTTCAGGCAGATTGGAGCATGTTCAGGGCATTTACACAGCACCTGATGTGTGTCGGCCAAAAGTGCAATTTTTGATATGGTAAAAAAAACCTAGGGTTTTTAATAGGGTCCTATAGGCACCACTGGTGCTCGGACCCTAACAAGAAGTAGTGGTAACCACACATGGAACAGACCCGAAGACTACGACACGAAAGTTTCATTAACCAGGAAATCAAGGCATGAAAGCTGGATGGTGATGACCAAAGTGTGAAAAATATATACGTTAATGCATAAAGTCTGAACAAACCCGGATATTAATGTAGAAAAGCATCAAAAACCTGGATATTAATGTAGTAAAGCGTCAAAAACTTTGATATTAATGTAGTAAAGCGTCAAAAACCTGGATATTAATGTAGTAAAGCGTCAAAAACTTTGATATTAATATAGTAAAGTGTCAAAAACTTTGATATTGATGGAGAAAACAATCATAAACCTGGATATTAATGTAAAGAAATGTCAACAACTTGGGTATTAATGCACAAAAATGATTAAAAAAGTAGAAAATATTGCACAAAAGTATCAATGACCCATAGATTTTCAGATTTGGTACCTGTGCTGTGGCCTCCAGGAAACAGGCTCAGTGACGGGAAGTTTCCATCACTAGGTGTAAAAAAATACATATTTATTTTTAATCTCAGAGGCAGCAACGCCTCTAACCACCGGGGCAAAGACCAGGTTGCTTGAAAAGGTCTGCTGTGGTGTGAAGAACAAAAAAAGGTTGAGATCAGTTCCACAGAAACAGGAAGACTCGCTGCTAGTGCATCATAGGCCGATGTCTGCTGGAGATCTCTGTCTGAGGTCAGTGTTGCATCGGTGGCTTCAACAGTCTGCAAGTTCATGCAGGAAACTGTCACACAACTGTTGTTTAAGTACAACAAACTATCATTAAATATTAATAAGACCTTCTATATTGTTTTCCGTTCAAGCCATCGTTAGTATTGTGATCCAAATATTAAGATCATCTTGGATGGCAAATTGTTAAAAAAAAGTTTACAAAATTCTTAGGAGTTTATATAGATCAATTTCTAAATTGTAAAAAACACATTGACGAGATTGTGAAAAAACTGTAGGACTCTTTTTCAAAGTAAGACAATTGCTATCTCTTGAAACGCTCCTGGCATTGTACAGATCTCTGAGCCCCATTTGAATTACTGTAACATAATATGGAATAACACGTACACCACTCACACAGCTGAACGTCTGACATTACAGCAGAAAGCCATGGGCAGGGTAGAATACTCCAACAAATGCTCTTTTCCATAGATAGGGTCTTCTAAAACTCCCTGAAATAAATTTTTATCATAACGCCTGTACAATGTTTAAGGTTGTTAGCAGGTTAAATATCAGACTGTGTGAACTCATTCCACTACAGGTACCTTCTCATCATCAAACTCAAAATAAGTCATCTTTAAAAGGGACATATAGGAATTTAAAAGGTACTCGCTTTACTATAAGCTGTAAAGGTCCATATTTATGGCTGGAGAATAATTTAAAATTATCTACTACATTATCGATAATTAAAAGAAAACTAAAGGGTCGATTTTTAGAGAATTACTTATTTGATTGAAATTGTGGTCCAGTGTTTCCAAGGATTACCACTTTCTCTCTATGCATGGGTCAGTTTCATAAGTGCAGGATGTAATTTGTTCAGAAATACAAAGTGCTGCGTTTTTCCTTAGGACCACATGAGTAAGAGTGCTGTTTTATGTAGGTACATGTACTACTGTTTTTCTTGCAGACATATGAGCTGTATTGAGCTACACTGGACAATGTAAAGTATTGTTTTTATTTTTAATAATAATTTTTATGGGTGGTGGGATGCTGGACCCCTACTTTATAAACTTGTAGCTTCTTCAGGGTGTCCATTTTCACCATGTAAGAACTGACATGTTCTAGATAGGACTCCATTGATCTCATAAATGGAGAACTCACTTATGTAACATTGTGAAATAAACAATAAACAAAACTGGATATCCATGCACAAAGGGGTCAAAAACCTGGAAACTGATGTAGAACACAATCAAAAAACTACAGATGACTGTACAGAAGTACCAAACACCTGGATATTCATCAGCAAAAGAAGCAAACACCTGGATATATGAGAACAAAAGTACCGAAAACCTGGATATTAATGAACAAAAGTCTCAAAAATCTAGATATTAATGAATAAAAGCACCAAAAGCCTGGATATTAATGAATAAAAGTACCAAAAAACCTGGACATTAATGAATAAAAGTGTCATAAACTTGTCCACCACCAGTCAATCCTCCTGAACACTGAAACATCTGAGAGGTTGATGTCCTCAGACTGATCCAAGACCACTTTGACCACCATAGTGAGACTGATAGCAAATAGACCTTCTACATGGAGGAGGTTCATCATCTGGCAGAGTTCCCACAACAACCTGGACCTCTTCTTCTTTTCCTTTGGGCTTTTCCCTTCAGGGGTCCCCACAGTGAATCAATTGCCTCCATCTAACCCTGTCTGCTGCATCCTCTTCTCTCACACCAACTACCTTCATGTCCTCTTTAACCACATCCATAAACCTCCTCTTTGGTCTTCCTCTAGGCCTCCTGCCTGGCAGTGGGAAACTCAGCATCCTTCTACCAATATATTCACTCTCTCTCCTCTGGACATGTCTGAACCATCTCAGTCTGGCCTCTCTGACTTTATCTTCAAAGCCTCTAACATGTGCTGTCCCTCTGATGTTCTCATTCCTGATCCTATCCATCCTGGTCACTCCCAAAGAGAACCTCAGCATCTTCACTTCTGCTACCTCCAGCTCTGCCTCCTGTCTTTTCCTCAGGGACACTGTCTCCAGACCAAACAACATGGCTGGTCTCACCACAGTTTTGTAAACTTTTCCTTTCATTTTAGCTGAAACTCTTCTATCACACCTGACACTTTTCTCCAGCCCTTCCAGCCTGCCTGTACACGCTTCTTCACCTCTTTTCCACACTCTCCATTGCTCTGGACTGTTGACCCTAAGTACTTAAAATCCTCCACCTTCTTGATCTCTTCTCCCTGTAACCTCACTCTTCCACTTGGGTCCCTCTCATTCACACACAGATACTCCGTCTTGCTGTGGCTAACCTTCATTCCTCTCCTTTCCAGGGCAAACCTCCACGCCTCTAGCTTCTCCTCCACCTGTTCCCTGCTCTCGCTACAGATCACAATGTCATCTGCAAACATCATAGTCCATGGAGACTCCTGTCTAACCTCGTCTGTCATCCTGTCCATCACCATAGCAAACAAGAAGGGGCTCAGAGCTGATCCCTGATGTAGTCCCACCTCCACCTTGAACTCCTCTGTTACTCCTACAGCACACCTCACCACTGTCTTACAGTCCTCATACATGTCCTGCACCACTCTAACATACTTCTCTGCCACTCCAGACTTCCTCATACAAAACCACAGTTCCTCTCTGGGCACCCTGTCATAAGCTTTCTCCAGATCTACAAAGACACAATGCAGCTCCTTCTGACCTTCTCTGTACTTCTCTATCAACATCCTCAAAGCAAATATTGCATCTGTTGTACTCTTTCTTGGCATGAAACCATACTGCTGCTCACAGATGTTCACCTCTGCCCTTAGTCTAGCTTCAACTACTCTTTCCCATAGCTTCATCGTGTGGCTCATCAGCTTTATTCCTCTGTAGTTGCCACAACTCTTCACATCTCCCTTGTTCTTGAAGATGGGCACCAGCACACTTCTCCTCCATTCCTCGGGCATCTTCTCACTATCTAAGATCCTGTTGAACAACCCAGTCAGAAACTCTACTGCTACCTCTCCGAGACACTTCCATACCTCCACAGGTATATCATCAGGACCAAGTGCCTTTCCACTCTTCATCCTCTTCAATGCCCTCCTCACTTCATCCTTACTAATCTTTGCTACTTCCTGGTCCACAACAGTCACCTCTTCTACTCTTCGTTCTCTCTAATTTTCCTCGTTCATCAACTCTTCAAAGTACTCTTTCCATCTTCCCATCACACTATTGGCACCTGTCAACACACTTCCATCCTTATCCTTTATCACCCTAACCTGCTGCATGTCCTTCCCATCTCTGTCTCTCTGCCTTGCCAACCTGTACAGATCAGTCTCTCCCTCCTTACTGTCCAACCTAGCATACAAGTCATCGTAAGCCCCTTGTTTGGCCTTTGCCATCTCTACTTTCACCTTACGCTGCATCTCCCTGTACTCCTGTCTACTCTCTTCAGTCCTCTCAGTGTCCCATTTCTTCTTAGCTAACCTCTTTCTCTGGATCCACTCCTGCACCTCCTCATTCCACCACCAAGTCTCCTTATCTCCTTTCCTTCCAGATGACACACCAAGTACTCTCCGAGCTGTCTCCCTGATCAAATTTGCTGTAGTTGTCCAGTCATCTGGAAGCACCTCCTGACCATCCAAAGCCTGTCTCAACTCTTTCCTGAAAGTCATACAACACTCTTCCTTTTTCAGCTTCCACCATTTGGTCCTCTGCTCTGCCTTTGCCCTCTTCATCTTCTTCACCACCAGGGTCATCCTACACACCACCATCCTATGCTGTCTGGCTACACTCTCACCTACCACTACTTTGCAGTCACTGATCTCCTTCAGATTACACCGTCTACACAAGATGTAGTCTACCTGTGTGCTCCTACCTCCACTCTTATAGGTCATCCTATGTTCCTGCCTCTTCTGGAAGAAAGTATTCACTACAGCCATTTCCATCCTTTTTGCAAAGTCAACCACCATCTGTCCTTCTGCGTTCCTCTCCTGGATACCAAACCTGCCCATGACCTCCTCATCATCTCTGTTTTCTGCACCAATGACAACTCTCTCACTTCTAGGGATGCTCTGCATCACTTCATCAAGGTCCAACCACAATTTCTCCTTCTCCTCCAGCTCACATCCTACCTGTGCAGCATACCCACTAACAACATTGAACGTCACACCTTCAATTTCTAGCTTCAGGCTCATCACTCGGTCTGACACTCTTTTTCCCTCCAGGACATTCCTAACAAACTTCTCCTTCAAGATAACTCCTACTCCATTTCTCTTCCTATCTACACCATGATAGAACAACTTGAACCCTGCTCCTAAACTTCTAGCTTTACTACCTTTCCACCTGGTCTCCTGGACACACAGTATGTCCACCTTCCTCCTCTGCATCATGTCAACCAGCTCTCTACCTTTTCCTGTCATAGTTCCAACATTCAAAGTCCCTACTCTCAGTCCTACACTCTTGGTGTTCCTCTTCCCTCTCTTCCTACGAACACACCTTCCTCCCCTCCTTCTTCGACCAACAGTCGTCCATTTTCCACCGGCACCCTGTAGGTCGACAGCACCGATGGCCGTTGTTAACCCGGGCCTCGACCGATCCGGTATGGAAGTCATACATTTGATTCGCATGTTTGATTTGGCCAAAGTTTTACGTCGGATGCCCTTCCTGTCACAACCCTCTGTATTTATCCGGGCTTGGGACCGGCACAATAAGACACTGGCTTGTGTCCCCTTGCGGCTACATTCCACAACAACCTGGACCTAAATACCAGTAAAACGAGGGAGAGGATGGTGGTCATCTTGTAGATGTCTTGTAATGTTTGTTTCCTGTGAGACCGTTCTTTCATTGGTGTGTTCTAAGCTTCTGTTCAGTACCACAGGACACAGAGCAGTTTCTCTGACTTTACTGTTATTAGCATCATAAAGAACATCATAATGAAACATTCACACATGGACAGCAGGTCAGCTATCAAAGCATAGAAGAAACGAGCAGGAACATCTAAAAACCTCAAGCAGCTACATACTATGGTTCATCTACGTAAGGAGTGGCCAGAGGGAGTGCTATAAATGTAGTCAGAGTCCGTTTGTCCAATCAGAAGCCTCATAGTTTGCTCTCCAGGGTCACGCTGTCTTTTTCTTGAACGATGCTGTTGCGACAGGGAGATGAGGCTTCGTCATCCACTTCTTCTCCTGAGATGAAGATTCAACAGTAAATAAAGAGTCTTGAACAAAGCGAGAACATCTGCAGAAGTTTGTGTGCTCACCTTTGACCTGCCGGGCCAGGAGGCGGGGTCCAGCCAGACCAATACCCAGAGCACCGATGGGCGCCGTGGTCAGGATGGCCAACACGGCTAATGTTAGCACGTCCAAACCAAACTTCATCAAGACCTCGTCACCTTCCTCCCTCGCCATGTCCAGCGCCTTGGAGCCGATGGCAGCCTGGTCGACACGAAGAGGTACCCTCCAGTCACAAAGACGTTCTAGGGGTCATTGTGGGGTTCTAGGGGTTATTGTTGGGTTCTCGGGATTATTGGAAGGTTCTGGGGGGTTACTGGAGGGTTCTAGGGGTTACTGGAGGGTTCTAGGGGTTATTGGAAGGTTCTAGGGGTTATTGGAGGGTTCTGGGGGTTATTGGAAGGTTCTGGGGGGGGTTACTGGAGGGTTCTATGGGTTATTAGAGGGTTCTAGGGGTTATTGGAAGGTTCTGGAGGGGGTTACTGGAGGGTTCTATGGGTTATTAGAGGGTTCTAGGGGTTATTGGAAGGTTCTGGGGGTTACTGGAGGGTTCTGGGGGTTACTGGAGGGTTCTGGGGGTTATTGGAGGGTTCTAGGGGTTATTGGGAGGTTCTGGGGGTTACTGGAAGGTTCGAGGGTTATTGGAGTGTTCTAGGGGTTATTGGAGAGTTCTGGGGGTTATTGGAAGATCTGGGGGTTATTAGAAGGTTCTACGGGTTACTGGAGAGGTACAGTGCCTTGTGAAAGTATTCGGCCCCCTTGAACTTTTCAACCTTTCGCCACATTTCAGGTTTCAAACATAAATATATAAAATTTTAATTTTTTGTCAAGAATCAACAAGTGGGACACAATCGTGAAGTGGAACGAAATTTATTGGATATTTTAAACTTTTTTAACAAATAAAAACCTGAAAAGTGGGGCGTGCAATATTATTCTGCCCCTTTACTTTCAGTGCAGCAAACTCACTCCAGAAGTTCAGTGAGGATCTCTGAATGATCCAATGTTGTCCTAAATGACTGATGATGATAAATAGAATCCACCTGTGTGTAATCAAGTCTCCGTATAAATGCACCTGCTCTGTGATAGTCTCAGGGTTCTGTTGAAAGTGCAGAGAGCATCATGAAGACCAAGGAACACACCAGGCAGGTCCCAGATACTGTTGTGGAGAAGTTTAATGCCGGATTTGGATACAAAAAGATTTCCCAAGCTTTAAACATCTCAAGGAGCACTGTGCAAGCAATCATATTGAAATGGAAGGAGTATCAGACCACTGCAAATCTACCAAGACCCGGCCGTCCCTCTAAACTTTCACCTCCAACAAGGAGAAGACTGATCAGAGATGCAGCCAAGAGGCCCATGATCACTCTGGATGAACTGCAGAGATCTACAGCTGAGGTGGGAGAGTCTGTCCATAGGACAACAATCAGTCGTACACTGCACAAATCTGGCCTTTATGGAAGAGTGGCAAGAAGAAAGCCATTTCTCAAAGATATCCATAAAAAAAGTCTGGTTTGAAGTTTGCCACAAGCCACCTGGGAGACACAGCAAACATGTGGAAGAAGGTGCTCTGGTCAGATGAAACCAAAATCCAACTTTTTGGCCACAATGCAAAACGATATGTTTGGCGTAAAAGCAACACAGCTCATCCAACACGGTCTCACGGGGATTCGTGAAACTGTCACGTCAGTTTTTGTTTTGGTTTCGTGCGCACCAACACGATGTCGTCATGTTTTTCGTGCCGCTCACCACGAGCGAAACCCGCTGTGGTAATCACATCTGAAAGTGGTTTATACCGGCGGATTCATGATGATCTAAGCTGTCCATCGGCGTTTGCGGCCGCCGCTTCGGCCGCCGGACATTCTTTAAATTCCTATGCAAATTCGGCGGATTCATGACGATCTAAGCTGTCCATCGGCGTTTGCGGCCGCCGGACATCCGGCCGCAATAGCGGCTGGATCACATCTGAAAGTGGTTTATACCGGCGGATTCATGACGATTTAAGCTGTCCATCGGCGTTTGCGGGCGCGGCAGCGGCTGGATGTCTGGCGGCCGCAATGGGGCCGCGGCGGCGGCCGCAAACGCCGATGGGTAGCTTAAATCATCACGAATCCGCCGAATTTGCATAGGAATTTAAAGAATGTCCGGCGGCCGAAGTGGCGGCCGCAGCGGCGGCCGCAAACGCCAATGGACAGCTTAGATCGTCATGAATCCGCCGGTATAAACCACTTTCAGATGTGATTACCACAGCGGGTTTCGCTCGTGGTGAGGGGCACGAAAAACATGACGACATCGTGTTGGTGCGCACGAAACCGAAACAAAAACTGACGTGACAGTTTCACGAATCCCCGTGAGACCGGGCTGGCTCATCACCCTGAACACACCATCCCCACTGTCAAACATGGTGGTGGCAGCCTCATGGTTTGGGCCTGCTTTTCTTCAGCAGGGACAGGGAAGATGGTTAAAATTGATGGGAAGATGAATGGAGCCAAATACAGGACCATTCTGGAAGAAAACCTGTTGGAGTCTGCAAAAGACCTGAGACTGGGACGGAGATTTATCTTCCAACAGGACAATGATCCAAAACATAAAGCCAAATCTACAGTGGAATGGTTCACAAATAAACGTAACCAGGTGTTAGAATGGCCAAGTCAAAGTCCAGACCTGAATCCAATCCAGAATCTGTGGGCAGAGCTGAAGACTGCTGTTCACAAACGCTCTCCATCCAACCTCACTGAGCTCCAGCTGTTTTGCAAGGAAGAATGGGCAAGAATTTCAGTCTCTGGATGTGCAAAACTGATAGAGACATACCCTAAGCGACTTGCAGCTGTAATTGCAGCAAAAGGTGGCGCTACAAAGTATTAATGCAAGGGGGCCGAATAATATTGCACGCCCCACTTTTCAGGTTTTTATTTGTTAAAAAGTTTAAAATATCCAATAAATTTCGTTCCACTTCACGATTGTGTCCCACTTGTTGTTGATTCTTGACAAAAAAATTAGAATTTTATATCTTTATGTTTGAAGCCTGAAATGTGGCGAAAGGTTGAAAAGTTCAAGGGGGCCGAATACTTTCACAAGGCACTGTAGTTATTGTGGTCAGGTGTTGGTAGTCACTGAAGAGGTTCTGAGGGTACGTTGGAGGTTCTAGTGGTGGTTTAAGGAGTTCTAGTCATGGTTGTGTTTTTAGTGGGTATAGTTGATCATTAAAAGATTACAGATGACGCTGCAGAGGTCATTTATAATTCTAGATATTTATGTTCTAGTAGTCATTAAGAACCTTTGATGGTCATTTAGAGGGTTTTAATTAAGATTGTGTTCGGGGGTCATTTTGGTCATTCTTTCGGCCACTGAGGAGGTATTAATCAGAACAAAGGAAGGTCTAGATGGTCTTGGGATGGTGATTTAGTTCTTTGTAGCCATTGAGGCAACTGTTATGGTCATGTAGAAGGTTCTACTGATTATTTAGATGGTTCTAATCAAGACAATGTTTTTTGGTTGACTCTCATCATAAAAAGATTCTAGCAGTTTTAGGGGTCAATGGGAAGGACATTGAGGTGGGTGTTGTAGTCATTTAGGTTCTAACAGTCACTGAGAGTTCTAGGGGGAATGTAGGAGGTTCTAATCAAGCTGATGTGTTGTTGGTGGGCTAGAAGATTCTTTCAGCTACTGACAGGGTTTCAGGGTTCATGTAAGGAGTTTATTTAGGTTTCAAGTAAGGACGTTCTGTGGGGCCTGTGGGTGGTTGTTATCATTACCCATGTTTTAGAAGAGATTGAGGTGGTTCTAGAGGTCATTTAGAGGGTTCTGGTGGAGATGTTAGATGTCCAGGGTATGATCATGTTTCATGTTAGTGAAGAAGTTCTTAGAGGGTTCTAGTGATCACTGAGGTGATATTAGAGGTCATTTAGGTTGTAGTTGAGAGTCTGGAAGTTCAAAAGGGACTTGGACATGTTATGGTCATAACTGAAGTTCTAGCAGTCATTGACGAGGTTTGGGGTTTTCTTGGAGGGCTCGAGTAGTTATATGAGAGCTTCTAATGATGATTACATGTTCTTGGTGGGTACAGTAGCTTATTAATTGGTTGTGCTAGTGACAGATGTAATTTCAGGGGTCCTTTAGGTGGTTCTAATGTTCAGTAAAAAGATTTTAGTGATGACTGAGGAAGTTCTAGAGGGCCTTTGGGTGGGTGAGTGAGTACTTTAAGTTCTAGCAGTCATTGAAGGGGTTATGGGGCTAGTTCAGAGCGTTCTATCTGTGATTTAAGGTTCAGACAAAGATTTTAGGGGTCATCTGGGTAGTTCATTTGGATTTATTTGGATTTTAGTCTTGACTGAGGAAACTCTACGAGACATTTGGGTGGTTATCCTTATTTAGGAAGGTTTGAGCTTCACTTAGTGTCTAATGGGCATCGTGGAGGCTTGGTGGTTACAAATAGTTCTAAAATGATTTTTCTGTCAGTGATTTTCGTAGCTCTGGTGATCACTGTTGGCATTTGAGTTGGCTTAAAGGTTCTAATGGTGCTTTACGAAGTTTCTTTAAGGCTCTAGACCAGGGGTCGGCAACCTTTAACACTCAAAGAGCCATTTCGACCCGTTTCCCACAGAAAAGAAAACACCGGGAGCCGCAAAATCCTTTTGGCATTTAAAATGAAGACAACACTGCATATATGGCTTTTTTTTACCTCTATGCTCTTGTTAATCAGTCGTGATTAATTAATTACAAAGACTCTAATTAGATAGATTCATTTTTTTATTGTGTCCTACCACTAATATTTATCATTGTAAATTGTGTTTATATATGTATGTGTTTATGGACCCCCTTGAAAACGAGATGCTACATCTCTATTGGCATTCCATTAATAAACTTCAAACTTACTTGGTTAATGTCATTTTTGCTCCTGGACCTCATATGTTACGTAATGTTAGCTGGAAATCAATATTTTGCGAATGTCTATTTAACTTGTAAAATCTATTTATCATAAGCTAAGAACTTTTCTCTGGTAAGTCGCTGCCCTATTTTCCAAGACGACACTCTTCTGACTCTCTGACCTGCTGCCTGGATGCTGGACGTGTTCTTGCGAGTAACGTCGTATTACCCTATCAAAGAGTAGATACTGAGCAAGACAATTATCCATAGTTTAGATTAGTACTCACGAGTACTTTTGACTCAGAGACAAGACGTGTCTTTCTTGGAGTGGAGCTTTAATATACAGGCTTGTCATTCGTGAGTACAAAACGATGTGAAACTACAGGCGTTGCTTCTCCAGGAGTAAAACAAAAAAAAGGCATGAAACGTGTGGGAATCGGAAGCTCCGTGTTGTTTCTCTGCATCAACTTGCCGCTCTCATGTCCCAGGGGGAAACCCCAGCAGCACATCCAGTGGAGTGACACATCAAAATAAGAGCGGTAATTTCACAATAAAACTCTCTATATTAAAATGCATTGAAACGCGCCTGAAAGGCAGAACAATTTATTTTCCGAAGTTACAGGGAGCCACAACAGAGGGCTGAAAGAGCCACATGTGGCTCCGGAGCCGCGGGTTGCCGACCCCTGATCTAGAGGTTCTTTATAATAATTAAGGACCAATTGAGGAGGTTTGAGTGATAAATTGGAGTGCCGGCAGCTTTTAAAGACCTTCGAGATTTTGGTTGTCCTGGTTCTTGTGGTCAGTGATCTACAGGTCCGTTACAAGTGTAATTTCTTTAGTCTTTAGGATGTTCTGGTCCTGATGGAGGTGATTCTGAAGGTTTTAGAGGTTCTTTAGGTGGTTATTTTGGTCAATGAAGAGTTATTTTAGCAGTCTCACAGACCTGTACGGTGGCTTTAGGCAGCCACGCCACAGCGATGAAGAACTTCTCTTTCAGGTTGAAGCGTCCATAGTGGACCAGCAGGAAGGTGACCAGCAGACGAATCACCAGACCGATGAGGATGCAGGCCATGCCCAGACCTGACCAGAGATACCAGAGTGGGTACGAAAGCTGCTGAACCACTGAAGAGTCTCAGAGGACAGTTCTTACCCACGGTGCTCGGACTCAGGGTTGCTATGGTGATCTCAGCTCCAATCAGACCAAACAGGAGAGGCTGGAATACATCCCAGGACTGACCCACCAGGGCTGCCACCGGGGCCTGCACACAAAGTCAGAAACACCTGGATCTAAGTCCCATTTAGTGGTCAGAAGAAACTCAGATTTGTGTGGATGTGGCTGAATCCAGCTTTAAGTGATCCTGAGGAGCACTACCTTGTCGGTCTTCCAGCCGAGAGCAGCCAGGAAGGACAGAACCAACGTGCAGAGACCACCAGCTCCAGCAAAACCAATGACATGACTGAAGAAGACCGAAAATATGGACAGACCCAAAAGCATGAGGGTTCTCCTCAGCACCAGGTCCTCCTGCAGAAGACAGACAGCATTAAGAAACCCATTCTGATACATGACTGATAGAACTGGAACATGAGACCATGTCAGACCTGGTCTCTGCTGGGGAACCAGACCAGGAACAGGCCCAGGATGAGTCCAGCTATCACGCCTCCCACCACCTCCAGCAGACCCTTCAGTATGTTCATCCAGGTAGAACCTGCAGAACAAGAACCAGCACAACATGTAGAACAGGCAGGGTGGAGTCAATCAGAACAGGACAGAAGGTTCTCTGAGACCTGTAGAGAAGGCGATGCCCAGGCAGGTGGAGAACCCCGTTATAGCCAGAATATCATCGAAGCTTCCAGCAGCCATCAGTAGGGTGGGGATTCCCTGGACACAGAACCACAGAGAACAGGAGAACCCATCATTAGAACTGTTTTTATGGTCCTTTAGGAGGTTCTTGGATGAGTTTAGATTGTCTAGTGGTCCTGACATTCTTGGACAAGGAGGATCTAAAGATGTTTTAGGTGGTTCTACTGGTGACAGACTGAAGTTTCTCAGATATTATATTTGTTCTGGAGGTCAGTGGGGTGGTTGTGTTGTAGTGGGGGAGGTTCTACAGGTCTTTAGGATGGTGCTAGAGGTTCTTTAGGAAGATGTTGTCACAGAGGGTGCTATAGGAGGTCTTTGTAGAGGTCTTAGTGATCATTATGAGAGTTCTAGGAGCCGATTTTGTTGGTATTTTGAAAGGTTCTTCTGATTTGTTGGGCGATTCTATCATCAGTTCGAAGTTCAGAGTTTTAGAAGAAGTTCTAGAGCTCTTTTGGGAGCTCTGATGGAGTCTTTGAGGTGTTTTTAGGTTGAACCCACAGATAGAGTACGCCCTCTGGTGGCAGAGAACCAGCTTTTGTTAGTGGAAGATGATGATGATTTACCTTCTCCACTCCAAATCCTTCTCTCTGAAGGAGCAACATGGACGGAACCACAACGGCTGGAGACACTGCAGCCAGAACGAAGCTGCAAGAGAACATGGAGACACATTTAATACACAGTTAGCTGCAGCTAGCATGTAGCATGGTACAGTTCTGTCTGTTGTTGTGTGTCTGTTGTGTATTGTTGTTGTGTTACCCCAGGATGAAGCCCCAAGTCCAGGGCAGCCCCAGCAGCAGGTGGTGTTGTGTATTGTTGTTGTGTATTGTTGTGTGTCCATTGTTGTGTTGTGTACTGTTGTTGTGTTACCCCAGGATGAAGCCCCAGGTCCAGGGCAGCCCCAGCAGCAGGTGGTGTTGTGTATTGTTGTTGTGTATTGTGTGTCCATTGTTGTGTTGTGTACTGTTGTTGTGTTACCCCAGGATGAAGCCCCAGGTCCAGGGCAGCCCCAGCAGTAGGTGGGACACCACGGCTACACAGCAGGCCTCCACCACACAGGGACCGATGGCGAGGCGAACGCACACGGCCTTCAGCCGCCGCAGCGCCTGCACACAGACACACAACATCATTGGTTAGAGCGCTGTGAGGTCAGCAGGGGACTACTGAGCATGTGCGGTGCATACTGAGGGGTCAAGGCCCAGCCCGGCTCTGGTCAGGATGATGGACAGCGCGATGTTCCTCAGAGCTGCAGACCAGTGAGTGTCGATGAAGACGGCGTCCGTGATGTAGGGAACGTTCCGCAAGACGAGGCCGGCCAGCAGCATGCCTGTTTTAGAGGTTAGATACAACATACCAGGTACTGGATAGTAGATACTAAATACTAGGTACTACATACGAGACACTTGATTAGATTAGATTAGATTAGATTAGATTAGAATGGGAGAGGCTAGAATTTCAGGCTAATGGAGATCAGGATAAGATCAGGACAAACTATATAAGACAGGTTGTTTAACTTAGGATAAGTTTAAATAGATTATAAGGAATGATATCGTTGCTTATTTGAACCGACAATTCAGTAAAGAAAAGTTGCATTAACTTTGCTGACATGTTTCGACAGCTCCTGCTGTCTTCCTCAGAGCGTCATCTGATGTTTGCTGACGTGTCCTTTTTATCACGTGATCAGTTTGACAGATCTGTCAGAATCTGTCAAACCAACCACGCCTCCCACCGTCCGGTGGTCTCTGGAGGATGGTGTCCCAGGTATGCGAGAGGATGTAGGCCCCCTCGTCCCGGTTCATGGTGCAGCTTGCCCGCTTCCTGATTTCGATGGCTTCCTTGATCCATCGTTTATGCTTATTTGTCTCCGTTGGGATGGGGGGAGGATTATAGCCTCGAAGACAAATAAACATAAACGATGGATCACGGAAGCCATCGAGATCAGGAAGTGGGTGAGTTGCACCATAAACCGGGACGAGGGGGCCTACATCCTCTCGCATACCTGGGACACCATCCTCCAGAGACCACCGGACGGCGGGAGGCGTGGTTGGTTTGACAGATTCTGACAGATCTGTCAAACCAACCACGTGATAAAAAGGACACGTCACCAAACGTGAGATGACGCTCTGAGGAAGACAGCAGAGGCTGTCGAAACATGTCAGCAAAGGTAATACAACTTTTCTTTACTGAATTGTCGGTTCAAATAAGCAACATTATCGTATAGTAATAATGACAAAATAAACCTAATCCAACTAGATTAGAAAGAAGTTAGGTTTAGACTAGATGAAGTTAGTCTGGATAACTCTAGATCAGATGATACTACATTAGTACAGGTTAGTCTAGATCAGATGATGCTACATTAGTACAGGTTAGTCTGGATCAGATTATACTACGTTAGTGCAGGTTAGTCTGGATCAGATTATACTACGTTAGTGCAGGTTAGTCTGGATCAGATTATACTACGTTAGTAGAAGTTAGCCTGGATCAGATGATACTACGTTAGTACAGGTTAGCCTGGATCAGATGATACTACATTAGTACAGGTTAGTCTGGATCAGATTATACTACGTTAGTAGAAGTTAGCCTGGATCAGATGATACTACGTTAGTACAGGTTAGCCTGGATCAGATTATACTACGTTAGTAGAAGTTAGCCTGGATCAGATTATACTACGTTAGTAGAAGTTAGCCTGGATCAGATGATGCTACGTTAGTAGAAGTTAGCCTGGATCAGATGATGCTACGTTAGTAGAAGTTAGCCTGGATCAGATGATGCTACGTTAGTAGAAGTTAGCCTGGATCAGATTATACTACGTTAGTAGAAGTTAGCCTGGATCAGATTATACTACGTTAGTAGAAGTTAGCCTGGATCAGATTATACTACGTTAGTAGAAGTTAGCCTGGATCAGATGATGCTACGTTAGTAGAAGTTAGCGTGGATCATGTGATGATATGTTAGTACAGGTTAGTCTGGATCAGATGATGCTACATTAGTAGAAGTTAGCCTAGATCAGATGATTCTACGTTAGTACAGGTCTATTATTGTGGTTTAAGGTATGCTGGACTGAGTAGTCTGGTCGTACCAAGTAGTGGAGGGAAGGGGGGCAGCGTGGGCAGTTGGATCAGTCCGACCAGCTTCCCTCCAAGGACAGAGCAGATGAAGAGGATGACTAGACCGAAGAGGTTCCCTCCAGGTAGACACTCCTGACCAGTGATGGACCAGACCACGCCAAACAGCAGAGCAAAGAGACACACTGAGGAACCAGACACAGGAACCACATGAGGAACCACATGAGGAACCACGTGAAGAACCATATGAAGAACCATATGAGGAACTATATGAGGAACCACATGAAGAACCACATGAGTAACCCAGACAGAGGAACCACATGAAGAACCATATGAAGAACCATATGAGGAACCACATGAAGAACCACATGAGTAACCCAGACAGAGGAACTACATGAAGAACCACATGAAGAACCATATGAAGAACCATATGAGGAACCACATGAAGAACCACATGAGTAACCCAGACAGAGGAACTACATGAAGAACCACATGAAGAACCATATGAGGAACCACATGAAGAACCACATAAGTAACCCAGACAGAGGAACCACATGAAGAACCATATGAGGAACCACATGAAGAACCACATAAGTAACCCAGACAGAGGAACTACATGAAGAACCACATGAGGAACCACATGAAGAACAATATGAGGAACCCAGACGGAGGAACCACATGAGAACTGGAAGGAAGCAGTGAGTTCTATTACGTTTGGTGATGAGCAGGTTGAGGAGACCCTGAGGACGAGGACAACGTTCCTTCAGAGCGATGCAGGATGCACAGCAGGACGACGGTTCTGAGGAGGCCATCTTGATCTGCAAGCAAACACACAGAACCTCACTGATGGGAACTGTCCGAGAACATTCCCACAACATTTAGATAACATCAAAATAATTATTGTTTTAATTAAATGTTCAGATGTTTATTTTCAGCGATCCCCCTACAATCAAATAATGTTCTAATGTCAACATTCAGAGATCGTAGATGATGTTCTGTTTTATTGAAGGGGGAACGTCCTCAAACCAACATTCACAGAACGTTTTCCAGATGTTGTTGAGGCCTCCGATGACAGAACCTTCTTCATAATACGTTCCTATAATGTGACATATTAGCAAATGTGGAACATTCTGCCATTTCCACTGAGGTTCTTACAACATAAATCCAATGTTCTACCATCAACATTCAGAGAACGTTGTCAGGAATACCGACAGCAAAAGAGGAATGTTCTCAAACTAAAATTCCAAAAATGTTCTCCAGATGTCGTCAAAATTTTTTATAAAACACTGCACTAACAGGAAATTTATCAAAGGTGGAACGTTTTGGCTCTTTGTTGAGGGAACACATCTCGAATGTTCTTCTACACTATGATAAAGGAACAAGTTTCTCAATGCAACACTTAAAAGAATGTTTTAGCAATGTTATCGAGAACTCAGAACATTCTTCATAAGATGTCCCTGTGCTGTGATACAGTGGTAAAGGCAGAACGTTCTGCCTGCAATGTTCTCAGGATGTTCTGATGATGTTGTTGAGGAACACATTACAGAATCTATTGAACATTCTGACAGCGCTCCATGACAACGGAAGAACATTCTCAGTGCAGCATTCAGTTTGGAGAGCCAAACATTTTTAGAACATCTTTAAAAGATTCTGGTAACTGAAAGAAAATTTCCTGCTGACATCAGTAGAACATGATTAGAACATTTGTAGAACATTAGTAGAACATTGTAGTCTCTCATGTTCTGACTGCAGTGTCTCCAGCCGTCATGGTTCCGTCCATGCTGCTCCTTCAGAGAGAAGGATTCAGAGTGGAGAAGGTAAATCATCATCATCTTCCACTAACAAACGCTGGTTCTGTTCTCTGCCACCAGGGGGCGTACTCTATCTGTGGGTTCAACCTAAAAACACCTCAAAGACTCCATCAGAGCTCCCAAAGAGCTCTAGAACGTCTTCTACAACTCTCAGCTTTTAAATGTTGATGGAACCGCCCAACACATCTCAAGAATCTTCCAAAAATACCAACAAAAACGGCTCCTAGAACCCTCGTCCTGAAGTTTCTCAGGACGTTTCTGGAACAAAAACTAAATCTGAATAGTAGTAGTAGTAGTACTAGTAGTATTACTATTGAATGGATCAGATGAGTTTTTAACCTGTTATTTATTGTTTTGTACTATTGATCTTTTTTTACTGTGTAGGGATACATGTGAATGCATGTCACACTCTGTGGGCCGCTGGTCACCTGGATTTACCCTCTGGGGGTCAATAAAGTATCTTTATCTTATCTTATCTTACTAGCAGTACTAGTGTTATTATTATTGTTAGTAGCAGTGGTAACAGTGATAGTAATAGTAGAAGTAGTATTAGTATTAATAGTACTAGAGGTATTAATAATCACATTAGTAGTAGTAAAAAGACAAGCTAGTCCTTTATTTCTCCCCACACCGTTACAGCAGCATATGTAGCAATACAAATGGTAATAGTAAAAAACAAGAATAAAATAGTAGTAATATTATTTACAATATGCACAGGGATGAGAAATGACAATCAATAGCACTAGTAGCAGCAGTGGTAGTAGTAATAGTACTACTAGTAGTAATAGAAGCAGTGCGAATAGTAGCAGTAGTGTTAGTACTAGTAGTAGTACAGCAGTACTACTAGTAGCAGTAGTACTAGTAGTACTGCTACTAGTAGTAGTAGTAGCAGTAATACTAGTTGTAGCACGAGTAGTAGTAGTAGTAATAGTAGCAGTAATAGTACTACTACTACCACTAGCGGTAGTACTAGTAGTAGCAGTAGTAGTAGTATTACTAGTTGTAGTAGTATTAGTAGTAGTACAAGTCCTAGCAGTATGACTAGTAGTATTACCAGTAGTAGTAGTACTGACCGTGTCTGGCTGGCTCCTCCTCGGCAGCACTGTGATCTCTCTCTCCTCCTGAACTTTACTCCCTCTCTGACCAGCACAGTTCGTTATAAAGGAGAGAGTAGGAGAGAGAGGGGTGAGAGACATAGACGGAGACTGGGCTGGTGCACTTTGTCCTCTCTGCAATTAAACACCTACTACAGCACGATTAAAGTATAAACACGGCTTCCGTAAACAATGCACTCAGAGTATCACAGTATTCTCAGGAGAAAACTTTATTTATCAAAATCTAAGCTAATTAATGACAATATATCATAATATTCTGTTATTAAAGGAACCGACAAAATGAAACTCTGAGGAAAGGTCGTTAAAATCATCAGTCAGGAGGTAAAATATCCATTATTAAGAAAGAGGCTAGTGAGGGAGGCCACCAAAACACCTATGACTCCTCTAAAGAAGTTACTAGAAAGAAGCATGGTGGAGGCAGCATCATGATGAAGCACGGTGGAGGCAGCATCATGATGAAGCATGGTGGAGGCAGCATCATGATGTGAAGCACGGTGGAGGCAGCATCATGATGAAGCACGGTGGAGGCAGTATCATGATGAAGCTTGGTGGAGGCAGCATCATGATGTGAAGCATGGTGGAGGCAGCATCATGATGAAGCATGGTGGAGGCAGCATCATGGTGGTCTCGGCATCATGATGTGAAGCACGGTGGAGGCAGCATCATGATGTGAAGCATGGTGGTGGCAGCATCATGATGTGAAGCATGGTGGAGGCAGCATCATGATGAAGCACGGTGGAGGCAGTATCATGATGAAGCATGGTGGAGGCAGCATCATGATGTGAAGCATGGTGGAGGCAGCATCATGATGTGAAGCATGGTGGAGGCAGCATCATGATGTGTAGCATGGTGGTGGCAGCATCATGATGAAGCACGGTGGAGGCAGTATCATGATGAAGCATGGTGGAGGCAGCATCATGATGTGAAGCTTGGTGGAGGCAGCATCATGATGTGAAGCATGGTGGAGGCAGCATCATGATGAAGCATGGTGGAGGCAGCATCATGGTGGTCTCGGCATCATGATGTGAAGCATGGTGGAGGCAGCATCATGATGAAGCATGGTGGTCTCGGCATCATGATGTGAGCACGGTGGAGCAGCATCAATGATGAAGGCATGGTGGTTTCAGGCTAATCCATGAAGGTGAAGCAGCGGTGAGGCAGCAGTCATGATGAAGCATGGTGGGTCTCGGCATCATGATGTAGAAGCATGGTGGAGGCAGCATCATGATGTAAGGTACTGGATACTGTTACTAGATTATCACTGATGTAGTATTTTAACATTTGCAATTCTCAGTTATTATTAATAATATTAATAGTTTTAATGTATTTAAAAGTAAAATGAAGAAATATTTACATTTTAGAAGTCGGTTCCGTTAATTGTTTTTAAATTTGGTCAAGATGAGATGTTTCCGTGTTGATCATTTGTTCTATAGTTCAGTTTGTGCAGTACTTAATGGAAGTACTGGAGTACTACCTGTGTAGAGCTTGTATTTGTGTTCTACTTGAACATGTCGTTCTGTTCTCCAGATCCCTTTGTTGTTCTTTCTTCTAAAGCTCTGTGTTTGTTCTCCACACCTCCTCTGTTTGTTCTCCTTGTTCTGCTGTCGTCTGAATCAGGGCTGATTGATTATTGATCTTTTAATCATTAAACAGACGATCGGCTTCATGGCCTCGTTGAACCTCCCCGTGTAAACACGTTAGATCAGCTGTAAACGAGGAACTAGATGAGGAATGAATCAGGTTAAAGACTGAAGCTTCCTGTTTAATGAGGGTTAACTCTCTCTCCTGCAGCGCCTCCTTCAAGAAAAACTCTGTTCCTGCAGTGGCTCTGCTCTCCAGGATTGCAGGTTAGAAACTGGACATATTTTCCTCTAATTCACAGAAATGATCATTAAACACAACAAAATAGTGAACTATGGGCAGATTACACTGGAATAAACCTTTAAAACTACAAATACTTGGACAGAGAGTCATATTTATGTTGGAATAAAACTTTAAAACTCCAAGTAATTTGAGATAGAAATAGTATTTTGAGTGGACTTAGCTGAAAAAATAAAAGTATTTGGACAGAACTTAGTATTTAGTGTGAAATAAATCTTCAAAACAGCAAGTACTTTGACAAAAATATTTTTGGGGGGTGGATAAACCTTTAAAACTACAAGTATATAGACAGAGGTGTAGTATTTAGTGTAAAGTAAACCTTTAAAACTACAAGTATTTGGACAGAATGTCATATTCAGGTTGAACCTTTCTGCCTGCCACTCAGTTTTAGAACTGGTGGGCGGGGCCTATCAGTTACATATGTTGATGAGTGTGGCCTACACGTATTGGTGGGCGGGGCCAGTGATACCTGTTCCTGGTGCAGTTTGGACCCATCGTCATTCGGCCGACAGTAACGCTTGGTGGCTTCTTCATCCATCATCTGGAACAAACCAGTCACCACAGTCCTGATACCACAGTAGAAGTACATGTACATGTAGTGCATTACATGTACAACTACTGCAGTACATGTACATGTACTGGATTACATGTACATGTACTGTGAGTATTAAATGACACAAAACCACCCAATAAGACATGAAAGAGAACTGAAAAAGACTGAAGCAAGCTGTTTGTGTGTGGAGGAGAAGGTTCCCACAACATTTAGACAACGCTACCCACAAATCCTTATGGTGATTAAAGAGAACCTTCAATCCAATGTTCAATGAACGTTTAGGGAACATTTTCACTTCCACTAATGTTCTTACAAAGTAAATACAATGTTCTACCATCAACATTCAGAGAACGTTGTCAGGAACACTGACGATGTTCTGTGATAGCAGAAGAGGAACGTTCTCGAACTAATGCTCTAAAGATGTTTCCCAGATGTTGTGAAACATTTGTTCCACAGGTAGAATGTTTTTGTCTCTTTGTTGAGGGAACACATCGTAGAACGTTCTTCTACAGGACAACAAAAGAATAAGGTTCTCAATGCAACACTTAAAAGAAGCGTTCTTCGTATGACGTTCTTGTACTGGTGGAACATTCTGCCAGCAAAATTCACAGAACGTTGCCGGCAGAATGTTCCACCTTTGCCACTATATCAGAACATAGAATCTAAAAACTGTTCCTTCAATGTTTCATGGTGATGAATAGAGAATGTTTCAGTGCAACACTCAGTTCTGAGAACGTTCTAACAATGTCACCACCAAACCTTTTTTAGAACGTCTTCAGTTGTTCCACCTTTCAGAAGAACGTTCTGGGAACTAGAGGAAAACATCAGAATTTGCAGAACTTTCTCATAACAAAACACAGAACAGGAAGGACGTTCTCGATACGACATTCAGAAACATTTATAAGACGTTAACAAGACCTCAGTTGATGCAACATTCTTCCACAAAGGTGGAACATTCTGGCAGAACATAGAATAGAATCTATAAAATGTTCCTACAGCGTTCTACGGAGAAGAATGTTCTCAAAGTGTCATCACCAAACATGTTTGGAACATCATCATGCCTGTTAAAAAAAACATTCTGGGAACTAAAAGAACATTTCCCACTGAAAATATGAGAACTTTGCAGAACTCAGAGAACAGAAATTCTAGCTCAAAGTTAAAAACATATTTTGGCTCATGTTTTTCCAACTAGAACCTAAACTGGTCTATAAGGAACAATCTAAAGAACCTGAACAGGTCTATAAGGAACAAACTAAAAAAAACCCTGAACAGTTCTATAAGGAACAAACTAAAGAACCTGAACAGATCTATAAGGAACAAATTAAAGAACCTGAACACTTCTATAAGGAACAAACTAAAGAACCCGAACAGATCTATAAGGAACAAACTAAAGAACCTGAACAGGTCTATAAGGAACAAACTAAAGAACTTGAACAGGTCTATAAGGAACAAACTAAAGAACTTGAACAGGTCTATAAGGAACAAACTAAAGAACCTGAACAGGTCTATAAGGAACCAATTAAAGAACCCGAACAGGTCTATAAGGAACCAATTAAAGAACCCGAACAGGTCTATAAGGAACCAATTAAAGAACCTGAACAGATCTATAAGGAACCAATTAAAGAACCTGAACAGATCTATAAGGAACAAACTAAAAAAAAACCTGAACAGTTCTATAAGGAACAAACTAAAGAACCTGAACAGGTCTATAAGGAACCAATTAAAGAACCCGAACAGGTCTATAAGGAACCAATTAAAGAAACTGAACAGATCTATAAGGAACAAACTAAAAAAAACCCTGAACAGTTCTATAAGGAACAAACTAAAGAACCTGAACAGGTCTATAAGGAACCAATTAAAGAACCTGAACAGATCTATAAGGAACCAATTATAGAACCTGAACAGATCTATAAGGAACCAATTAAAGAACCTGAACAGATAAGGAACAAACTAAAGAACCTGAACAGATCTATAAGGAACAAACTAAAGAACCTGAACAGGTCTATAAGGAACCAATTAAAGAACCCGAACAGGTCTATAAGGAACCAATTAAAGAACTCGAACAGGTCTATAAGGAACCAATTAAAGAACCCGAACAGGTCTATAAGGAACCAATTAAAGAACCCGAACAGGTCGATAAGGAACCAATTAAAGAACCTGAACAGGTCTATAAGGAACCAATTAAAGAAACTGAACAGGTCTATTCGGAACCAGTTAAAGAACCTGAACAGATCTATAAGGAACAAACTAAAGAACCTGAACAGGTGCTTCAGGAACAGAGGATCAGATCAGAGACTCACGTTGGCAGCAGCGTTCTGGACGGATCCCAGCAGGACTAAAGAACTCCGCTGAGCGTTCCTGTTTCCTCTGATGAGGCAGAACAGCTGACTGGAACAAAGACTGACTCACGGAGCGTCTGAGTCTAATAACAGGAGCTTCTGTTGAGTCGTGGTTCTGCTAAATGACAGACTAAAGCCTGGCATTATGGAGACAAGTGGCGCTAATACCAGCCTGCAGTGCAACAATCACTGATACGCTACGCTAATGACAGCCGAGGACGCAAACACCTGACGTTAGCACTACGCTAACACTAGTAAAAGTACCACAACCATGGGTACAGGTACTCTGTTCACTGTAAAAGTACCAAAACTACAGATACAAGTACTCTGTCCACAGTAAAAGTATCAAAACTACAGGTTACAAATACTCTGCTCCCAGTTAAAGTACCACAACCATGGGGTACAAATACTTTGTTGCCAGTAAAAGTACCAAAACCACAGGGTACAAGTACTCTGTTACAAGTACGAACACCTAGCTTTCACTTTGTTGTCTTTACACCATTTCTGAGAATCTTTGGCTGCTTGTTTCACATCATGATGATGCCTCCACCATGCTTCACATCATGATGCTGTCTCCACCATGCTTCACATCATGATGCTGCCACCACCATGCTTCACATCATGATGCTGACTCCACCGTGCTTCACATCATGATGCTGTCTCCACCATGCTTCACATCATGATGATGCCTCCACCATGCTTCACATCATGATGCTGCCTCCACCGTGCTTCACATCATGATGCTGTCTCCACCGTGCTTCACATCATGATGCTGCCACCACCATGCTTCACATCATGATGCTGCCTCCACCGTGCTTCACATCATGATGCTGCCACCACCATGCTTCATCATGATGCTGCCGCCTCCATGCTTTAATCATGATGCTGCCACCACCATGCTTTAATCATGATGCTGCCTCCACTGTGCTTCACATCATGATGCTGCCTCCAGCATGCTTCATCATGATGCTGCCACCACCATGCTTTAATCATGATGCTGCCTCCAGCATGCTTCACATCATGATGCTGTCTCCACCGTGCTTCACATCATGATGCTGCCTCCACCGTGCTTCATCATGATGCTGCCACCACCATGCTTTAATCATGATGCTGCCTCCACCATGCTTCATCATGATGCTGCCACCACCATGCTTCATCATGATGCTGCCACCACCATGCTTAATCATGATGCTGCCACCACCATGCTTTAATCATGATGCTGCCTCCACCGTGCTTCATCATGATGCTGCCACCACCATGCTTCACATCATGATGCTGCCGCCACCATGCTTAATCATGATGCTGCCACCACCATGCTTTAATCATGATGCTGCCTCCACCGTGCTTCATCATGCTGCCTCCACCATGCTTTAATCATGATGCTGCCTCCACCGTGCTTCATCATGATGCTGCCACCACCATGCTTAATCATGATGCTGCCACCACCATGCTTTAATCATGATGCTGCCTCCACCATGCTTCATCATGATGCTGCCTCCACCGTGCTTCATCATGATGTTGCCTCCACCATGCTTCACATCATGATGCTGCCACCACCATGCTTTAATCATGATGCTGCCTCCACCGTGCTTCCTGCTGAGGATGGTGTCTATTCTTTTTCTAAATAAAGCTTAGTTTTGGTGTCTTCAGACCTACAAACCTTCTTCCAGGTGACCTCACACCTCCATGCATCCCCTGACCTGTTGTGTTCAGTGTTCTTCAGTATCATAGTGTGGTTCTCATCCACCAGAGACTGGACCTTCCAGACCCGGGAGTCTTTATCCTACAGTCACTGACCTCAGATCGTGCATTTTCTAGTTAAGACATTTATCTATAAATAGGTCTGAAGATAAATCTGTTTGTCTGATGTCGTTTCTGGACAGGAGGAAGTGGAAAAACTGAATGCAGCTGTGAGTCACCAACAAGTGTTCATCCCTTCAGAGCCCAAAACTGAACCTGAACCTGGCCTGGAACCACCGAGAGGACACAGTGTGAGAGTATAATTTTATTGGTGCAATACAAGATGATACAAACCAAATATTCACCGTTTACACAAAACATCAGAGGCTACAGTCTGTTCAGAGAGCATTTAGATTCACATCAGTCATCATGGAACAGCGAGGAAGAAATCAGATCACGTACAAACACACAGTGATTGCATGTTCACACACCAACACACACACGCCAACACACATACCGACAGCCCTGTAAGAAGCATGACATACAAAAGCTGTAGAAAAATACTCTTAAAAAACCAAACACACAAAACAGCAGCAGCAGCAGCAGCAGCCACTTGGAATGTTTCGGATGTCAGTTCGACCTCGACGTAGAAGAAGCTACATGGGCAGTTTGTTGGACAACTAACCGGCTGTTCCATTTTCAGGGTGATTGGAAGAATCCTACAGAACCTGGAAAGGACTGAGACAGACGGAAATGTTGGAGTGATACTGGAGCAAAACAATAAAACCTGTGGTTTATGAGGCCAAAAGTCATACTTAATGGTGTTTATCGATCAAATATGAGAGGACTATTAAAGTTTAGTCTGAAACCAGTCCAAAACTTAATGTAAACTAGTCTGAAACCAGTCCAAATCTAGTTCTAAACTAATCTGTAACCAGTCCAAAAGTAGATGTAAACTAGTCTGAAACAAGTCCAAAACTAGATGTAAACTAGTCTGAAACCAGTCCAAAACTAGTTTTAACCTCGTCTGAAACCAGTCCAAATCTGGTTCTAAACTAGTCTGAAACCAGTCCAAAACTTTATGTAAACTAGTCTGAAACCAGTCCAAATCTGGTTCTAAACTCGTCTGAAACCAGTCCAAAACTTTATGTAAACTAGTCTGAAACCAGTCCAAAACTAGTTCTAAACTCGTCTGAAACAAGTCCAAAACTAGTTCTAAACTCGTCTGAAACCAGTCCAAATCTGGTTCTAAACTAGTCTGAAACCAGTCCAAAACTAGTTCTAAACTAATCTGAAACCAGTCCAAATCTGGTTCTAAACTAGTCTGAAACCAGGTACAGGCAGAAACTCTCCTTCAGAATCTGTCCATAGACTCATGGACAGGTGGACACACAGGACTTTGTAATTTGTCAGTTAACTTATTTAAAAACCCTCTTATTTTTAGACATGGTGGATTATAGGATGCACTCTTTCAGAGAGTGGGAAGATATCTGTATTATTACAAACCGACAGCAACTCTTCTAAACTTCTAATTTCACATATTTGGAATTTACGAGCTCCTAATAATTCTGTCGTCCACACACCAGGGGGCGCTGCTGCACAGCAAGAGGTTAAACAAATGTTTATAAAGACTCTTCTGTTTTTTTGTGCGAACTAATTTGTAATTTGTGCCTCTTTCATCTACCCAAATCAAAAGGAGTGCAGAGATTAGCGTCAGTCTGAAGAGTCATTAAAGCTATGACCACGGGCGTGTCCTAGTGGTCAGTCATGGTATTACAACAGAATCAAAGCATCACTGCTAGAAAAGAGGTGGACTCCGCTGGGAGAAAGACGAAGAGGACACTTCCCATGACTCAAAGTATTATAGAGTGAAACTGCATAGAGAGGGACGACTCAAGGTGGTAACTGAAACTACGTGGTGAGGAGGGACTCAAGGCGATTACAGTGCTGAAACTGTATGGGGAGGAATTACTCAAGATGTTAATGGTGGTGAAACCGACTTAAGATGGATGATTCAAGGTGTTTGTATGTTCAAACTACCTGGGGAGGGATGATGTATGGTGTTAATGGTGGTTGAACTGCCTGGAGAGGGATGATTCAAGAGTCACATGACTACGCAAAGACATTCAGGTTTCCCCAAAATGGTCCAATTCTCCTGCAGCCTTTTTTTTTTTACTACTAGCTAACTTTAGCAACAACATCTAGTCAGTGAACTCTGCTACTGTTAAAACAGCTGGACATCACTGGCTTCTAAATACATGGCAAAAGCTAATGTAGCTTGGTGCTACTGCTATTAAAACACATTAATAAATGTTGTATATTGTCAGTGTGCTACATTTGTGCTTCATATTCTAGCTGGCGCTAATTCGGCAGTTAATTGTTTGTGTTAGTGAGTCTGCGAGCTAACTAAAACTACAACGAGTTAAGGCTAATGCATGTTAGCATTCGTACCCTTATTAGCAATATGCTACAGTTATAAGCAGGTATTTGAATATTTCTGTTTTTGCTGTGTGTTTTGACTTTACTATTTAAATTCAGGAATAAATCTTTATTTAAACACTATGACATGTCGCTGGTATTTAATTTTAGGTGCTGATATTCAGTATTTGTTCAAACTTCAGGTTTGATCAGCAGCTAATGAGTTGTGGTTCTAAACAATTACACTAAAATGACGTTAGAGTGAGTTCTAAAGTACCTGTTACCTCCTAATGCATTATCCAGGGTTAACGTGGATTATCTGGGGACTCTAAGGGACTGTCGGATATAGATTTAAACTGAAGACAGTGTTGACCATTAAAGTTGCCCAAATAAGTTACCAGTGTGTTGAGAAGCAAAGAAAGTGGTCGTTCGTTCTTGCTGACATTCACACTCAGGCACACGTACAGTACGACATTGTACAGGTAACAAGTTTTACTGCTAACTTTAAGTACAGGCACTATAGAGTGAAGCATTGTGGGAGGTTGAGTGCTCAGCTGGTCTGGTTTTAGCTAGCAGCTGGTTTGGTTTTAGCTAGCAGCTTTGTCATCATTGTGAAGATGTCTGGTATATTTTACAGCCACGTTCCTGGAAACGTTCCTCATAACTTCCTGAAATCAAGCTGCTGTTCAGCCATAAAAGAAGGAATATGAACCGACTCCATTTGGTGCTTAACTCCAACAGACATCAGAGTTTTCTAGAACAGCTAAAGATGTCGGTTCTTGATCAGTAAATATGCATCATAAACTACTTACTGGAGCCACTTTGATTAGCACCACATTAAGATGTCATTTACAGCTACGGTTCTGGAAACTTTGAGGAAGGTTTCAAGGAAATTCGCAGGAAAATACGGGGCTGTTTCAGTGAGAATCAAAGGTTTAACTGTTTAACCGCTGAGTTTCAGAAAGACGTTTTCCTGTTGTCCCTGTTTCCAGGGAGTGTTTCCATCCACACAGAGTTTTAACACAACAATAAACTGAAACTCTGTTTATAACAACAGGAAATCTTCATGTGAACGCAAAGAAAGTTGAGTTTAACTGTGATGTTTAACCACCACTGATGCCTACTGGAGGGTTACTGGAGGCTCCTCAGGGTTTTAAGTGAATAAACACTTCAGCTAAGGTTCAACATGATGCTCAGTTGTGGAAAACTAGTTTAAAACCAATCAAAACTAGTCTGAAACCAATTAAAACTAGTCTAAAACCAATTAAAACTAGTCTTAAGAGAATCACAGTTATCAGTTAAAAACGTCATAGTTTAGTATGTTGTCAGTTAAAAACCAGTCACAATTAGTCTAAACCCAATTAAAACTATTTAAAACCAGTCAAAACTGGTGCAAGACCAGTCAAAACTAGTCTAAAACCAGTCAAAACTAGTTCAAAACCAGTCAAAACTAGTCCAAAACTAGTCTAAAACCAGTCAAAACTAGTTTAAGACCAGTCGAAACTAGTCCAAAATCAATCTAGTCTAAAACCATTCAAAACTGGTTTAAAATCAGTTAAAACTAGTCTAAAACCAGTCCATAGTTGGTTGAAAACGTGTCTAGAAGCAGTCCAAAAGTAGTTTAAATTGTCCAAATCTAGTCCAAAACTAGTAAAAACATAAATCCCAAACTACTGTAAAACCAGTCCAAGTTAGTTCTATAAAATAAATGATCAAAGAAGTTTAATTTTGTTCTGTCTTTTCTAGACTTCTATTGCCCTCAGAGCTCAGAGGATCAGCACATAAACTCAGATTTAGCAGGACGTCTCCTCTTCAAACTTGCATGAATTCAACAGACAGCTGGTGTGTGACATCAGTTGTTAAACCTCAAGTCTACAAGATTCTTTGCTTCCACATGTTCCTGAACTAGAAAACAATCATGAGAACTTAGTGAACGTTTAATAGTACAAAAGTGAGTTCTACTCATCCACAAATAGCTAGCTTGTTAGCATCTGGAGCACTAGTAATCCTACAACTGCTGGGTCAGCAGCCAGCGTCTGAAGGCGATCAGTATAGATATAGGCACAGGTAGAGGATCTGAAGGTATGTGGCGCCTCATGATGACATCACCTCCTCCTGGAATGAACGGGCGCTCAGTTCAGTCGCTCAGGTACGTGTGAACATAGATCTGCTGCTGGATCCATGGTGTGAAATGCGTCACGTTGCTGTAAACTCCGGGTCCGAGCACTTTGCTGAAGCAGACGCTGCCCCACGATGTGAGGCCGAACAGCGTCCAATGACCACCGTCGTCCTCACAAACCAGCGGGCCGCCGCTGTCGCCCTGGAAACAGGAAAGATAACACTGAGGGAAGCTTCGTAAATCAATCACTCCCGTCTTTCACTGACAGCCACCTGAACAGGAGGTCAACAAAACACTTTTCAGGAACTTCTGACGCAGCCCTGAGACCCTGAACTGGTTGTTTCACAACCATCAAGACCTCGAAGTGTGACAAGATCTGAGCACTGAACGAAGGTTAGAAAACCTGTTCAAAATTAGTTCAAAAGTAGTCTGAAATGAGTCCAAAACTAGTTCTAACCCAGTCTGAGATGAGACCAAAACTAGTTCTAGCCCAGTCTGAAACCAGTCCTAAACTACTTCTAAACTAGCCTGAAACTTGTTCAAAACTAGTTCCAAACTAGTCTGAGACCAGTCCAAAACTAGCTCTGACCCAGTCTGAAACCAGTCCTAAACTAGTTCAAAAGTAGTCTGAAACCAGTCCAAAACTAGTTCTAAACTAGTCTGACACCAGTCCAAAACTAGTTCTAAACTAGTCTGACACCAGTCCAAAACTAGTTCTAAACTAGTCTAAAACTCGTCCAAAACACAGTTCAGGGTGTTACCATGCAGGAGTCGACGGTTCCAGCGTCGTAACCGGCACAAAGCATTCTGGGAGTGATGGTCTTCATGTCAAAGTAAGACTGGCACTGAGACAGGGAGATGATCCGGACCTCCCCCTCCTGGAGCTTAAAGGGCACTGAAGACAGAAGGACACCAGAGTTTTACATAAACTCACTGATAAACGAACAAAGAGAGCTGTTAGTATTTACACATGTTCAAAAAAAACACTATGGTTGACAGATCAGCATCTACTGTTGCCACAGTAAACAGTCAAACTGTGATTTTAATGTTCTTTGCCCCAAGTCACTCCCATGTTGGATGGTTTGTGTCACGTTGAATGGTTTGTGTTACGTTGGACGGGTTTGTGTCACGTTGGACGGATTCTTGTCATGATGGGTGGGTTGTTGTCATGTTGGACGGGTTCTTACTCCTGTTGCCCATGTGACCCCAGCCGGTGATGTAGCAGTAGGAGTCCGGAGACGGCAGCTGACCAAGTTGAGGAAGACACACTGGTCTGACGAACGGCGTCTCTTCCACCTGACAACAACAACAACATTCATCAGGACTGAGTGATCACTGATGGATATCATAGAAACATGTTTTGCAGATGACAGCCAGCTGTATTTGTCCATTTAAGACACCGAAACTAAAAGCTCTTCATGAACTTACTTTGAAATCCAGGATAGAATCTAAAATCCTTGTTCTAATATCGAAATTCTTAAGGAGCAGCTCCATCGTATCTTAAAGACCTTCTTGTTCCAGATCATCCTAACAGAACCCTTCTGACTCAGAGTCGAGCTGCACCACGCTGATGTCGTAGTCGACCACGGCCCGGTTGTATCTTGGGTGAACGATGATGGACCGAACACCGCGACTCTGACTGTGAACACCTGGATGGTCGAGGTTACTGAGGCCCAGAACCACCTTCCACAGATCAGCGCTCTCCCTCCTAGAACACAAAGAACCAGTGTAAGGAACATCATCAAACCACAAGAACCTGCAGACTATGTTAGGGTAACTGAGCCTCATCCCTCCCCAGGTAGCTATACCACTACTAACACACTGAGTCATCCCTCCCCAGGCAGTTTTACCACTACCAACACATTTAGTCACTTCTCCCCAGGCAGTTTTACCACTACTAACCCATTGAGTAGTCCTTCCCTAGGTGGTTATCTCTACCCAGGCAGTTTCATGCAGTGTCACCAGCCTTGGCGTTAGTGGAGAATGCCTCCAGAGACAGTCTTAGCACAATTTACCCATTGATTCATCTCCCCAGAGGCAGTTTCATCACAATTTCTACTCTGACTCATCCCTCCCCAGGCAGTTCCTCCACCACTCCTGGAGCTCCCACAGATCCTGAAGCCCCGCCCCTCACCAGGTCTTACCCTTCGAAGCAGTGAGCGACTGTCAGCACCCACCGCCGGGCGATGAGGACGCAGCCACAGACGTGTCCGCTCTGACCGCTCTGCAGCGAGCACTGCCATGGCCACGCCCCCCGCCGTGACACCCGGCCTCCCAGAATCCTCTTCTTCCTGTGAGGGTGGACGCCTACTGCTGCCCGCCGACCACAGTCTGACGGAGACACGACAGTCGGTGAAACACCGTAATAACTCAAACAACACACCAAAATGACATCCTTTATCACCAGGTTCTCAACTTTCCATATGCGTTTTAACTCCACAGAGACAGGCTCATGTCAGAAACATCTGATGGTTCTTGGAGTTTCTGTGGTTTGAGGCTGATAAACTGCCCCTCTGGTTTTTTTATAAAGATTTCATCCAGGTATTCATGAAGCTCCTGTGAGGAGCAACTCCAGCCAGCAGGGGGCAGCACTGTTTAACTCTGACTGGGGGATTACAGCCTGTCGACATGGTCTCCACCTGCTGGTAGCATCAAGGACTACACTCTGGTGGTCAGAAACAGACTGAGGAGGAGGAGAAAGAGAGTTTTACCTTCTCTGGTACAGAGGACTGAGACTCTCCTCCTGGAATGACAGGCGTGGCTGAAGAACAAACAGATCTTTATTAATTCCAGTAAACAGACAGAATCCAATAATTTAACTGTGGAAACTAAAAGATTCTAAAACTGGAGTTCTAGAGCTATAACCCTCCTGTTGTTTTCATTTATGGGCACCAAAAAATATTGTGTCCTTGTCTGAAAAAAATCCAAAAATTCAGCAAAAAAAAATCTCCACATTTCTGAAAAGCTGCAAAATCTTCAGGAAGAAAATTCCAACAATTTCTTAAAAGTTTCCCTAAAATTTTTGCTTAAAAAAAAAATCCCCAAATGTGGCAAGAAATTCTTCTAAATATTTTCAAAAAAAATGAGGAAAAATCTTCCAAAAAAAGTCCAAAAAATATCTAAAGTGATTCCATATATATCAGTAAAACTTCCAATATTTTCTTTAAGAACATTCACACAAAGCTGGATTTTGGTTTATTTTTCCCCAAATGTTCTTAAAGAAACATTTTTAACATTTCTTTTTTTTCCACCAAAAAATGTTCAAAGATTTCCCAAAAATGTTGAAAATGTGGACATCACAAGGTTCACTGTGAAAATATTTGTTTTCACATTTTCAAATTTTAAAAACAGGTCAATTTGACCTGCAGGACGACACGAGGGTTAAAGATGTGGTGAAAGTTCTGGTCCCATGTTGTAAAAACAGCAGACACTGAAGTAGAACTTCCTACAATTCTACAATTTCATTTAGCAGACGCTTTTGTCCAAAAGCGTCTGCTTCCACCGTCAGTTCTAATAAAACGTTCCAGATGTTCTCCTGGGTCCTACCTTCTCTTCTCCAACCGGGCCTGGAGAGCAGAACCATTCCTCAGGTTCCACTCTGGATGGACGTGTAACCAACGGCGACGACCTGGAGCACCTGGTTGGTCGGTTACCATGGAGACAGAGGAGGGAACCCTGCACAGAGGCATGTTCTCATGATGTGTTCACGGGTTCCAGACGGTTCTGGTCCTGCTTCTGGTGTGTTACTAACCTTACCCTAGTCCCAGCTGGCTGCAGGTCAGTCGGCTCAACTCATGGTTCCACTCATCAGCACAGACCTGGTACTCTGCTGCCGTTCTAAAGACCGTCAGGACAGAACCGGACTGGTCTGACAGAGACACTGGACAGAACCAGGACAGAACCCATCAGAACAGAAGCCGAACTACAACAGCACTAAAACAGAACTAGAAGAAGACCCGTACAGAACTAGAACCTAACAGAACCAGCTTCAGAATTTAACACTTTCTCACAGAATAAAATAAATATTACATTTCATTAAACTGACACCTGAATTTCTAAGCGTTCTTCTTCAGGATTTTCTGGTCTAAAATGGCTTTATTTGATCTTCAGGTTCTTTCTGTGTTTTGTTTTGTTTTTTTCCTCAGTTTTCGGTTCTGTTCCGTTTTTTTCAGTTACATTTCTTGTTTTGAAGCAAAAATCCACCTGAAACTACTTTTGTTCTTCTGATGTTACTGAAAGACAAAAAAAAAGCAGATTTATACATTTATGGGAAAAATTAATTCTGGAGTTCCTCAAGGAACGATCCAGGGTCCTGTTTGTGTTTTTAAACATCATCAGTTATCAGAGTTTAATTAACAAAAATACTCTGAACGATTCAGTTTAATGATAACGTGTTGGACACTAACTCTAACCTACTGGATGGTAGTGTGTTGAACACCAGAGTGTCGGACGCTAACATGCCAAATGCTAATGTGTTGGCTGCTATTGTGCTGGATGCTAACGTGTCAGATGCTAACCTGCCAGATGCTAACATGTCAGATGCTAACATGCTGGACGCTACCCTGCTGCATGCTAATGCTAATGTGTCAGATGTTAAAGCCCTGTGGGCTTTAATCAGTGTCGCTATGAGGAAACTCGTCCCACTAAAGTTTCAGTCTCATATTTTTATGATCACCAGCTTAGTGGTATTATTATTATGTTATTTTATATAAAGATGGGAGAACCCGCTGATGGTAACACAGTGTTATTATTATTATTATTATTATTATTAATAAATTTAAAGGACGGTACCACAGTGTTATTCTTCTTCTTATTATTATTATTAATAAATATAAGGACGGTACCACAGTTCCACTCGTCAGAGCTGTCTGAGCAGTGCTTCTTTCCGTCACACCACAGAGTACGATGGACACACTGGTGGTTGTTACAGGACAGCTCATTGTCGCTGCACACCGCTGAGGATGACACAGAAACCAACATTACTACCTTTAGTGTTAACAGGAAGTAAAAAGCAGTCAAACAGGAAGGAGACAGACTCACAGCAGTTGGCCTCGTCCACCAGCAGGGGGCAGTCTGGGAAGCCGTCGCAGATCATACTGGCCTTAATGCACACCTTACTGCCGGGACACTCCCACAGAGCACGCTCAGAACAGCCTGAAAGACAGATGGACAGTCAGTGACATCACACAGTCAATGACATCACACAGGTGTGTGACATCATACAGGTAGTGAACTCACCGCAGTCGTCCTCATCACTGTGGTCGTCACAGTCCAGGTGACCATCGCAGCGTTTAGTCGACAGAACACAGCGACCAGAACGGCATTTGAAGTGACTGGGAGAACACTCTGTTACCATGGCAACAAGACAGCGTTAGTACTCAGGAAGGACATCATCATCATCACCATCATCCTCTCCTTACCGTCCACTCCCTCCTCTGGCAGCAGACATGTGGAGTTTCCTCCATCTTCTGGAAACTGTCCACAGTCGGAGTCTTCAGGCCACTGCAGCCCCACGATGCCGAGCACCGACTCACATTTCTCTTTAGCATGACGACACAGAGACCTGCGGGTAACCAGGAAGTAACAGGTCATTAACTAGTAGTTTACTGGCAGGTAACCAAGTAGTAACCAGGTCATTAACTAGTAGTTTACCTGTATGTATCAGGTAGTAACCAGGTTATTAACTAGTAATTTATCTGTAGGTATCCAGATAGTAACCAGGTTATTAATTAGTAGTTTACCTGTAGGTAACCAGGTAGTAACCAGGTCATTAACGAGTCGTTTACCTGCACTAATTACTAGATTAACTAGTAGTTTACCTGTATTGGTTACCAGATTAACTAGTAGTTTACCTGTACTAGTTACCAGTCCATTAATTAGTAGCTTACCTGTACTGGTTACTAGATTAAATAGTAGTTTACCTGTACTGGTTACCAGGTCATTAATTAGTAGTTTACCTGTACTAGTTACCATGTTAACTAGTAGTTTACCTGTACTAGTTACCAGTTCATTAATGAGTAGTTTACCTGTACTGGTTACTGGATTAACTAGTAGTTTATCTGTACTGGTTACCAGGTCATTCATTAGTAGTTTACCTGTACTGGTTACTAGATTAACTAATAGTTTACCTGTACTAGTTACCAGATTAACTAGTAGTTTACCGTACTAGTTACCATGTTAACTAATACTTTACCTCTACTGGTTACAGGTCATTAACGAGTAGCTTACCTGCATTAGTTACCAGGTTATTAACGAGTAGTTTACCTGTATTGGTTACCAGGTCATTAACTAGCAGTCTACCTGTACTGGTTACCAGCTTAACCAGTGGTTTACATGTACTGGTTACCAGGTCATTAACTAGTAGTTTACCTGTATTGGTTACCAGTTTAACCAGTGGTTTACCTGTACTAATTACCAGTTTAACCAGTGGTTTACCTGTATTAGTTACCAGGTCATTAACTAGCAGTCTACCTGTACTAGTTACCAGTTTAACCAGTGGTTTACCTGTATTAGTTACCAGGTCATTAACTAGTAGTTTACCTGTATTGGTTACCAGTTTAACCAGTGGTTTACCTGTACTAATTACCAGTTTAACCAGTGGTTTACCTGTATTAGTTACCAGGTCATTAACTAGCAGTCCACCTGTACTAGTTACCAGTTTAACCAGTGGTTTACCTGTACTAGTTACCTGTTTAACCAGTGGTTTACCTGCATGGAGGGACCCTCTGCAGGCTGACCGGGTCACACTTGGGCACCAGCAGCGTACAGGCGTAGAACATGAGGTACTGGTAGCAGCCGGTCTGGACCAGGGCCGGGAACAGAGACGACTCCCAGGACACGGAGCTCTCCCTCTGGGACTGGTGGCCCAGGAAGTTGGGGAAGCTGGTCAGGTTGTAGGGCAGGTTCATGCACAGCTCCAGGCTGATGGGTTCACAGCGGGCTGGACAGAGAGGACACTCAGTAATCTATTCCTCTGCTCTGGCAGTACTTCTAAAGTAATCTATTACTCCAGTACTTGTACTCTGTTACTGCTGTACTCTGGAACTCACTGCAGCTGTTGTTGTTTCTGGAGTCACAGCTGGAGCTGGAGACACACTGACAGGAAGTAGAGATGCAGCTGGGCTGTCCAGATACACACCCTGCTGGACCTGAACACAGACACACACACACACACTAGCAGGACAGTTAGCTTAGCAATTTTTGACCATATGTGTCTAATTTCGGGAAATTTGTATATTTTTTGATAATTTTTTTCAAATGTTATGTAATTTTTTTCTTATCTTATGTTTTGCTTGTTTGCCTTTTTCATTATATTTTGGTTATTTTTTATTTTTTGTGTCTTATTGTGTGTTTTTGTGGTCTTTTTGGTCATATTTTACCTCTCTTGTGTTTCTGTTTGTATTTTTGGTCATATTTCACCTCTTTTATTGTTTTTTGGCATGTTTTACCTCTTTTTTGTTTGTTGGGTCATGCTTTACCTCTTTTTGGTGTTTTTAAATCATAGTTAAACTCTTTTTTTGCACTTTTTTTCTTTTGTGGTGAAATTTTGCCTCTTTTTTGAGTTTTTTTGTGTCTGTGTGTAGCTCTTTAGTGTCTTATGTGATATTTTGGATGTTTTTTTTGTCTTTTTGGTGGATTTTTACCTCTTTTTGTGTTTTTTTGTCATATTTTACCTCTATGTTTTTTTTTCTTTGTGGTCATATTTCGCCTGTTTTTCTTTTTGTTGATATTTTATCTGTTTTTTTTGTGTTTCTATTTATATTTTTGGTCAAATTTTTTGTCTTTTTGTGCTTTTTTATGTGTTTTCTGTCAAACTTTACCATTTTTTTTTTTGGCTTTTCGGTCATGCTTTGCCTCTTTTTATAGTTTTTGTGTGTTATTGTGTGTGTTTGTTGGCTTTTTGGTCATATTTCACGTCTTTTATTGTCTTCTTCATCATATTTGGCCTCTTCTTTGTGTTTTTTGTCTTTTTAGTCATATTTCGCCCTTTTCCTTTTTTGTGATATTTTCTTTCTTTTGTTGTATTTTTTAAAAATCTTTTTGGTCATATTTTGCCTCTTTCTTGTCTTTTTGTGGTCATATGTGACCTCTTTTTTGTGTTTTTTGTTATATTTTGCCTCTTTTTGTGTTTTTGTATTTTTGGTCATATTTTTCTAATGTGATGTAATTTTTTTCTTATCTTTTCCTTGTTTTCTTTTGGTTTTGTTTTTTAAAATTGTGTCCTTTTTCATCATGTTGTGGTTCTTTTTTTTTTAATTTTTTTGTGTCTCAATGTGTGTTTTTTAGTCTGTTTGGTGATATTTTGCCTCCTGATTTTTTTTTTTTTGCCTTACTGTGTGCGGGTTTTTTTGGTCTTTTTGGACATATTTATCCTAACTTTTTGGTCATATTTTGCCTTTTTGTGTGTTTTTATGTATTCCTGGTCATATTTTCTCATGTTATGTAATGTTGTTTTCTTATCTTACATGTTGCCTGTGTTTTTCCTGCCTTTTCGTCTTATTATTGGTTGTTTTTGACTCCTGTTGGTCATGCCTGTGGCTCAGCTGAAGCCTCTGTGAATGCTGCTCCGTCCTGACCCTCGGTTCTGGAGATAACCTGAAACCGGCAGCAGCTCTGGAGGATTAACTGTTTGGTGCTCAGCTGCTGAGTGTGAATGCAGAGATGGGCGTGAAGGACAGATATCTCACTCTGCTCTCGGCTGCAGTGCTCTTCATCGCTGCCGTCCTTGCAGTCGTCCTCTCCGTCGCAGCGAAATGCCGATGGGATGCACTGACCGTTGGAGCACTCCAGCAGACCCTGACTCTTACAGGCTGAAAACAGGTTCAGAAACAGCAGCTTCAACAGTCGGACGGCGTGAATCATCACAGTGACTCAGCGCTCTCTCCACGCTCCACCATGTGATCCTCCTCAGGTTTCATGTGGAGACACGACTGCAGCTCTGGAGCTTTGCTTTGGTGTCCAAACACCAGGACATTCCTGCTCTGGGCTGAACGTTAAGGAATCACATGAAGGGTTTTATTTTTATGAAGAATCAGAAACAAAAGTTTTAGAAAGACTAGATTTAAAACTCAGCCCAAAGTAGAAATTATGAGAACCAAAGTGAGTCCAGCTGTGATTCCAGTCAGTCTAACTGATGAACGTGGTTCTAAAATGAGCTGCAGAACCTTCTATGACTGGGTCTATCTTTGTCTGCATCATGGCTCTGCATGGAAAAGAACTGAACAGAGGAAGAGAAATATCTGAGGAGTCATTGTACCACTAATCAGGAGGTCTAGAAGGAGTCATAGTAGCACAAATCAGGAGGTCTAGAAGGAGTCATAGTTCCACTAATCAGGAGGTCTAGAAGGAGTCACAGTTCCGCTAATCAGGAGGTCTAGAAGGAGTCATAGTTCCACTAATCAGGAGGTCTAGAAGGAGTCATAGTTCCACTAATCAGGAAATCTAGAAGGAGTCATAGTACCACTAATCAGGAGGTGTAAGGAGTCATAGTACCTCTAATCAGGAGGTCTAGAAGGGGTCACAGTACCACTAATCAGGAGGTCTAGAAGGAGTCATAGTTCCACTAATCAGGAGGTCTAGAAGGAGTCATAGTTCCACTAATCAGGAGGTCTAGAAGGAGTCATAGTTCCACTAATCAGGAGGTGTAGAAGGAGTCATAGTTCCACTAATCAGGAGGTCTAGAAGGAGTCATAGTTCCACTAATCAGGAGGTCTAGAAGGAGTCATAGTTCCACTAATCAGGAGGTCTAGAAGGAGTCATAGTTCCACTAATCAGGAGGTCTAGAAGGAGTCATAGTTCCACTAATCAGAGTTCCTAAAATGACTCCACAGACAGTGAACTACTTTCTCCATCCAGCTGTAAAAACAGACTTCAGCTGCTTCAGACTTGGATCAGAGGTTCTCCATGGAAACCAGAGTTAGTGCGAAGCTCAGACAGTGTGAAGGAACCTTCAGAACATCAACCTCTATGGACGGAGGACCAGAACTAAACCTGGCTGCTGCTCACATGAAAGTTTGCTGAAGAACATGAGAAGAAGCCTGATGGATGCTGGAGAACATTCTGTGGTCAGATGAAGATCAATGAGTTGGGCTCAGATGGAGTCCAGATGTTTGGTGAGAACCTGACCAGGACTACCAGAGTGGATGGATGGTCCTGACTGTGAAGTATGGAGGAGGCGGTATGATGATCTGGAGCTGCATGAGGTCAGAAGGTTTGGACTGATTTTTAGTCATTTTACAATGTTTTTGTCATTTTGGCCCAATTTGGCGTCATTCTGGATTACTTTTTTGTCATTTTAGACCATTTTTTTAAGTCAAAGTGGTTCCTGAAGCCAGCAGAACCTCTGAGGTGTTCTCCAGGGAAAGGTAGAACAACAGAACCCCTCCATCAGAGAACAGCTGAAGAACACAGAGAAGGAATGAGTGGACTCTGAGGACTGAAGGAGGAACCAGAGAACCTCACCTTAGTTCCTGCTGTGGAGCCTGAAGTAATCTGATACCAGACACACAAGTAATCTGATTACTGCAGACGTCTTCACTTTTCTGTAACTCACAGCAGTTGAGTTCATCACTCTTGTCCAGACAGTCGTGATCTCCGTCACACAACCAGTCTCTGGACACACAGCGGCCGTCGGCACAGCGATGCTCACGAGTCGGATCGCACACTGTGGACACACACACACACACACACACACACACACACACACACACACACACACACACACACACAACTGTGAAGATGTGAAGAGAAAGCTGAAAACATTTTTAGAAAACATGAAAGTCCTGCTGCTGAAATCAAGAAAACCACAAACTCTAACTCAAAACTTTGTTGAGACACAAAAGCAAATTTTTTCTCTAGAACCTTAAAAACTTAATACGAGGACACAAAAACATCAAATAACCACAAAGAGACACGAAACATCTACAGAGAAGAAACGACAGACACAAAAAGAGTCACCAAAAAGCACAAAGAATACAAAAAAGCAAAACAAAAGCATGCAAGAATCAGCCTGAAATGATACAAAAATCCCCCCAAAGGCACAAAAGTTACTAAAAAAGACACAAAAACACCACAAAGACAAGATGAATACAAAAACACAAAGCCGCTAAACCAGTACCACAAAAACATGCAAGAACCACCACAAAATGATCCAAAAATCATCTCAAACACAAAAACGCCACAAAGAAACACATACAGACCACTAAGAGACACAAAAACACCACAAAGAGACACAAAACACAACAAAAACATCTGAAAACAATACGAAAACCATCTCATAGACACAAAAACAACACAAAAACATTCAAAGCTGCCATAAAATGAAATGAACATGACCTGAAAGACACAAATCACAACAAAGTGAAACAAAAACACCACAAATCGAAACAAAAACACCACTAAATGATACGAAAATCATCTCAAAGACACAAAAACTTTTAGGTTTAGTCTCCAAAAAAGTACCACAAAACATACAAAACCACTGCACACTTACGGTGTTAGTCTGTTACTGTGCATTACTGAGTGTTGCTGTGTATTAGTGTGTGTCAGTGTGTATTAATGTGTGTCAATGTGTGTCAGTGTGTGTCAGTGTGTGTTGCTGAGAGTGTGTTCAGACATACAAGTCTAAACATGTGCTGGATGACAGCTGCTGGATTCCTCAACTGGGTCACTGTGTGCATTAGTGTGTATTAATGTGTATTTGTGTGTGTTAGTGTGTGCGTTTGCGTCTCACCACAGGTGTGTTCATCACTCAGGTCTCCACAGTCGTCGTATCCGTCACAGACCAGGCTGGGAGACAAACATCGTCCGGTGTTGCAGCGAAACTCTCCGTCTGAGCACACTGGAGACACACACAGGTCACATGATCACAGTGACATCACTTCCTGTCCCACACACATCCAGGAACCTGTGATGAACACGTCAGTATCAAGGGTTCATGGACCGTTAGTGGCATCGAGATTCAACAGGAATTTAAAAACCATCTCATCTCCAACAACAACCACATCAAGGGTTTCAACTCTCCCACAGTCCTTGAACATATCTTAGGTCCCTCTGATATCTGACTGAGGGTTCCACTGGTTCTACTGTTTTTTTGTTATTCACTTTAGATCTTTGGGGTTTGAGAGTTTGCATCCAAAAGTCCCAGTGAATCTCAGATGTGTCCTTATCTCTAGAAGTACAGTACCACAGAAACCAGAGTAGAGATTGGTACGATGAGGACCGAAGGATCCACTGAAAGAGGAATTGAAGGCGTCCAGCTGAGGAGTTCAGTGGACCCTGAAGAGATGAGAAGAAACTGGAAGTTCTGGTGATAGAAGTATGTCTGGAAGAAAGAGGAAAAACAACTCACTGTCACCAGGAGGGGAAAAAAGCTCCACAAATAAGGAAGGAAATCAACATGACGAGGTCCAATCCAGAAAAGAGATGTTTGAGAAGGGCTGATCTGAAGGGTTGAGGATCTACAAAAACACACTGTTGTCCAAACAACAAGAAACAGAAATCTTAGGGGCTGAAAGGACAAAAACTGGACCTATGAAGACTGGAAACAAGTTCTCTGGACCAACGAAGGCAAGGTGGAACGAAGACAAACTGGTAAAGCACCATAAAACATGGAGGAGGTAGTATCATGGTCCATAACACCCACAGTAAAGCATGGAGGAGGTAGTATCATGGTCCATAACACCCACAGTAAAGCATAGAGGAGGTAGTATCATGGTCCATAACACCCACAGTAAAGCATGGAGGATGTAGAATCATGGTCCATAACACCCACAGTAAAGCATGGAGGATGTAGAATCATGGTCCATAACACCCACAGTAAAGCATGGAGGAGGTAGTATCATGGTCCATAACACCCACAGTAAAGCATGGAGGATGTAGAATCATGGTCCATAACACCCACAGTAAAGCATGGAGGAGGTAGAATCATGGTCCATAACACCCACAGTAAAGCATGGAGGAGGTAGTATTATGGTCCATAACACCCACAGTAAAGCATGGAGGATGTAGTATCATGGTCCATAACACCCACAGTAAAGCATGGAGGAGGTAGTATTATGGTCCATAACACCCACAGTAAAGCATGGAGGAGGTAGTATCATGGTCCATAACACCCACAGTAAAGCATGGAGGAGGTAGTATCATGGTCCATAACACCCACAGTAAAGCATGGAGGAGGTAGTATCATGGTCCATGACACCCACAGTAAAGCATGGAGGAGGTAGTATCATGGTCCATGACACCCACAGTAAAGCATGGAGGAGGTAGTATCATGGTCCATAACACCCACAGTAAAGCATGGAGGAGGTAGTATCATGGTCCATAACACCCACAGTAAAGCATGGAGGAGGTAGTATCATGGTCCATAACACCCACAGTAAAGCATGGAGGATGTAGTATCATGGTCCATGACACCCACAGTAAAGCATGGAGGAGGTAGTATCATGGTCCATAACACCCACAGTAAAGCATGGAGGAGGTAGTATCATGGTCCATGACACCCACAGTAAAGCATGGAGGAGGTAGTATCATGGTCCATAACACCCACAGTAAAGCATGGAGGATGTAGTATCATGGTCCATAACACCCACAGTAAAGCATGGAGGAGGTAGTATCATGGTCCATAACACCCACAGTAAAGCATGGAGGATGTAGTATCATGGTCCATAACACCCACAGTAAAGCATGGAGGATGTAGTATCATGGTCCATAACACCCACAGTAAAGCATGGAGGAGGTAGTATGGTGAGATGATGTTCTGCAGGAGTTCTGTTGGAACTTAAGGTTACCATGAACAGAACCTCTTCATCCTCCATCTTCATCAGTTCCATCTGGACTCAGACTTGTTGGTCTACAGGTAGTTTTACAGCAGATCCTGACTATAAGCTTCTTCTCTTTCAGGGTTACCTAGGCAACAAGAGGAATGGGTTCTACTACAGATGGTTTGGACTATCAGTCTCCATACGTCTTGAACTGAACCGATCAGTCAGAGTGGACCAGCAGCTGGTCATTGATGAACTTAAAACTGGTTTAGGTGAAGCTCTGGTCTCTCCTCCAAGCTTGTTGGTCTGTGGTGTTCACATGGATAAAGTCCGGTTGAATGGTTTCATCTTTCAGATTTAGTTTTAGAACAGGAGGACAGTTTTCTGCTGTCAGAACGTCCATCTACATGAAGCTTTAAATCAGACTTTCCATCAGCGTCTCCTGATGGGACTTCTACAGTCATGTTCCTCTCCAGTGTGACCTCCTTGGGTCTCCTGTCTGTCCTGTTTTTTCTCTCTGTTCTTGGCTTGTGTTCCGTCTCTCCACCGGTTCCTCCTGTTTACGGCGCCATAAAGCTACAGAGGAGGTCAACAAACAGAAGTTCTCTCTGCATTCCACTGGGCTCAGCCTATGGAGGCTTCCTGTCGCCATGACGACCACACGCACACACACACACACACACACACACACGAACAGGTCGATGAACTTTCACACTGCCGTCATCCAGTGTGTCACCTAAAAAACAATCACCATGACGACAGGATGAAAATGCATCTTGCTCTTTGTACAGATGACAATACAGCGTGTGTGGCCGTCGCCATAGCAACACAAGGCATGTGTGTGAACAAAATGTACATCCACCTGTACAGACAACGTTTGTCCCAGCAGCCTGGAGACAAAGAAAGTTGTGTTGATATGGTTTTCTCAGCTTCATGACCTCTTATCTTCTCCTGACTGATGCCAGTCGACTACAGCTGCTGATTCCTCTGATCCACTTTAAATGTGACCCAACTGTCCAAAGTGACTAAAACACGTGTGAAATTATTAACAACCTGCAAAATTGGCACAAAAACTGTTAAAGCCAACTCAAAACCTTGCCCACATTACCTCAAAAATTGCCCAAACTGACTAAACAATAGTCCAAGGTGGCTTAAAAAATGTCTAAAATATTCAAAAGTTGCCTGAGATGATATCAAAATGGTCCAAAACTGTCAAAATTGACTCAAACATGTCCTAAACTCACTGAAGAGATTTCTAGACATAAATTCACTCAACATTTGTTCAAAATGACTAAAAACATGTCTAAAATTATTAGAAACCTGCAAAACTGGTGAAAAACTGTTAAAGTTGACTCAAAATTAGTCCAAATTTACTCAAAACAACGCCAAGGAGACTGAAAACATTTTGATAATGACGCTAAAATTGCCCAAATTGACTCAAAAATAGCCCATGGTCGCTGGAAATACGTCTGAAATTATTCAAAAGTTGCCTAAGTTGATGCAAAAATAATCCAGATTGACTTAAACTCTGACTTCAATAAATAAAAAAAATAGCCCAAATTGACCAAAACTGTCAAAATTGTCTCAAAAATGTCCTAAACTACTGAAGAGATGTCTACATAAATTCACTCAACAATTGTCCAGAGTGACTAAAAACATGTCTAACATCATTCACAACCGACCCAGAATGGTGGTAAAATTGACCAAATTGACTCAAAAATAGTCCAAGGTGGCTGGATAGAAATTACTCAAAACTTGTCTGAGATGATGCAAAAATGGCCCAGAGTGACTGATGGAGAAGTTACTGTGTGGTATGATGTGATCCATCATCCATCCATCATCCATCCATCATTTATCATCCATCCATCCATCATCCATCTTCTTCCTCTTATCCGGGGTCGGGTCATGGAGGCAGCAGATGAAGCAGATCATTCCAGACATTCCTCCTCCCAGCAACATTTTCCAGCTCTTCCTGGAGGATCCCGAGGTGTTCCCAGGTCAGATGAGATATATAATCCCTCCAGAGGGTTCTGGTTCTACCCCGGGGTCTCCTCCCAGAAGGACGTGTTCAGAAAAATCTCCAAAGGAATTCTCCTTGGAGGATCAGAATCAGATGTCCAAACCACCTCCACTGGTTCCTTCAGAGGTGAAGGATCAGTAGCTCTACTCTGAGCTCCCTCCAGATGTCTGATCTTCTCCTCCTATCTCTAAGGCTGAGCCCAGACACCCTACAGAGGAAGCTCATTTCAGACACTTGTATCCACGATGTCATTCTTTGGGTCACTACCCAGAGCTCATGACCATAGGTGAGGGTTGGAACGTAGATGAATGGCAAACTGAGATCTTCTCCTTGAGGCTCAGCTCCTCTTTACCACGATGGTTCAACGCCTTCATTACTGATGACGCTGCACCAATCCTCCTGTCCATCTCTAGCTCCATTTTCCATCACTGGTAAACAAGATCCTGAAATACTTGAACTCCTTTCACGGCTGCAGGTCTGATGATACAACTATGACAGTCTGTCTGTGTCTGTATGTGTGTCTGTGTGTGTGTCTGTGTGTGTTACTGTGTTATTGTGTTGTTGTGTGTCAGTATGTGTGTCTGTGTGTGTCTGTGCTCACCACAGTGTGTTTCGTCGCTCCAGTCGTCACAGTCGTTGTATCCGTTACACACCAGTTTCTGAGGGACACAGATCCCCGTTGCACACAGGAAGTGGTCTTTCCCGCCACACACGGCTGCCGTCCAATGGGAGAGAGGGAAGGGCTGTGATGTCATCATGACATGTGACCAGTTTAAAAGACATTCTGTGTGTGTGTGTGTGTGTGTTTGAACTCACAGGGTTTCCCTTTGATCTGCCGCGGTGTGTAGCAGACAGGAAGTGATGAAGAGGAAGAAGATGGTGATGGTGATGGTGATGGTGATGATGAAGATGGTGATGGTGATGATGATGATGATGATGATGATGACAGTGGTGGTGATGAAGGTCCAGATGGCGGCAGGCCGGTGGTGGCGTTGCTGAACTGGGAGCAGCGCAGGAAGTCGGGCCAGGAGGCGTTGAACATCTGGAGGACGGGCTCACAGCCTTCCCTCGCCGCCTCACAGAACGACGCACAAGGTAACACAACCTTCCTAAACACACACACACACACACACACACACACACACACACACACACACAGCTGAAGTTCATGTGCAGGAGCAGACCTGTTGTTGTTGTTATTGTTGCGTTGTAGTTGTTGTGTTGTCTGTTGTTATTTTGTTATTATTGTGCTGTTATTGTGTTGTTGCTGCGTTGTAGTTGTTGAGTTTTTTTGTCTGTTGTTGTGTTGTTGTTCTTGTTGTTCTTGTGCTGTTATTGTGTTGTATTGCTATTGTATTGTTGTGTTGTTGTTGTGTTGTAGTTGTTGTTGTTTTCTCTGTTGTTGGGTTATTGTTGTTGTTGTGTTGTATTTCTTGTGTTGTTATAATGCTGTTTGTTGTTGTGTTGTAGGGGTTGTAGTTGTTTGTTGCTGTTGTTATTTTGTTGTTGTGTTGTAGTTGTTGTTTTCTCTGTTGTTGTGTTATTGTTGTTGTTGCTGTGTTGTAGTTTTTGTGTTGTTGTTGTTGTTATAGTGCTGTTTGTTGTGTCGTAAACATCCTACATTTCCCAGAATGCTTTGAATGACCATTAGCATTAGCACTACCTAGCAATGACTAGCATGAGCTCAGTAAACTGGGAGACAGAGTTTTAGACTGGTTATATACTAGTCTTATACTGGTTAGACTGACTGATGGCTGAGTGTGCGTTCAGTGTAGGTGTGAACACTCTGAAGAGGCTTTTCTGTACCTGAGGTGTGTGTCGTCAGCAGCGATACACTCGGGCAGCGCCAGCGAGCAGCCAAACAGCATGATGTGTCTGTAGCAGGAGAGTCTGCTGAGGTAGCTGAAGAATCTGCAAGACAAACATCAGGGTTCAGGAGATTCTACTGAAGAATCTGCAAGACAAACATCAGGGTTCAGGAGATTCTACGGAAGAACCTGCAAGACAAACACCAGGGTTCAGGAGATTCTACTGAAGAGCCTGTAAGACAAACACCAGGATTCAGGAGAATCTATTGAAAAACCTGTAAGACAAACATCAGGGTTCTGGAGAATCTTTTGAAGAACCTGCAAGACAAGCACCAGGGTTCAGGAGAATCTACTTAGGAACCTGCAGAATCTATTGAAGAACCTGCAAGACAAACACCACGGTTCAGTCTGACGATACTCAGCATTTTTCAGTCACTGACAGATTGAACTTCGCTTCAACTCTTGAACTTCCATCTGGACTTCCTGTTTGGTCCTCATCTCTCTGAACATCTAAAGTGTTTATCTGCTGCATTGATGAAGTTCTGAGGCTTTAAAGTGATAAATCTGGACCCACCTCTATGGACTTCAAAGACCTGGAATGTTCTAAAAGAGACTAAACTTAAAGACTGGAAGCAGGAAAGGAGAACGTCCCCTGGATCAAGTTCTACAGTAGACCTACCGACAACTGGAGAAATATCTAGAGTAGGGCTACCGACAACTGGAGAAAGTTCTAGAGTAGACCTACAGACAAATGGAGAAAGTTCTAGAGTAGACCTACCGACAACTGGAGAAAGTTCTAGAGCAGACCTACCGACAAGTGGAGAAAGTTCTAGAGTAGACCTACCGACAAGTGGAGAAAGTTCTAGAGTAGACCTACTGACAACTGGAGAAAGTTCTAGAGTAGACCTACCGACAAGTGGAGAAAGTTCTAGAGTAGACCTACCGACAAGTGGAGAAAGTTCTAGAGTAGACCCACCGACAAGTGGAGAAAGTTCTAGAGTAGACCTAAAAACAACTGGAGAAAATTCTAGAGTAGACCTACCAACAACTGGAGAAAGTTCTAGAGTAGACCTACTGACAACTGAAGAAAGTTCTAGAGTAGACCTACCGACAACTGGGGAAAGTTCTGGAGTAGACCTACCAACAACTGGAGAAAGTTCTAGAGTAGACCTACCGACAACTGGAGAAAGTTCTGGAGTGGACCTACCGACAACTGGAGAAAGTTCGAGAGTAGACCTACCGACAGCTCAAGAAAGTTCTAGAGTAGACCTACCAACAACTGGAGAAAGTTCTAGAGTAGACCTACCGACAACTGTAGAATGTTCTAGAGTAGACCTACCAACAACTCTGGAGTCTGGAGTCACTTTGAGAAGGTTTTAGTAATTTTGGACGAGTTTGGAATCACTTTTGTCAGGGACCTGGAATGTTCTAAGTGAGACTAAACCTAAAACTGGAAGCAAGACAGAAGAACGTCCCCTGGAGAAAGTTCTGGAGTAGACCTACCGACAACGATAGGTCTACTCTAGAACGTTCTCCTTGAGATGTTCTGCTCTAAGGACTACAAGGACCTGGAAGTCTAGAAATATTCCCAGTATGAAGGTAGAACTCTGATCATTAATAAAGTTACTGAAAATGAAGAACCAGATGGTTCCCAGCAGGTTCTGAGGATGTTCTGAGGAGGAACTTGCTCCAGATTGCATGGTTTCCTGTGGAATGATCCTCCATCAGGCTGCATGTTTCTGACTGATGAATATCTCTGCGTGAACATGGACGTGTGATGGTTTGAGAAGGTCTTCTGAGAGAGGCGTGAAGCCTTGGGAACAGTAAAGTGTGAATGTGTTGCTAGGTAACGTCTGTGGCAGAAACATGCGGCAGAGTAAACAGGCCGTCAGCTGCAGCGTCGCATTTCAGCGGCTTCAGTTTCAGCTGACGGAGTGTCCAGATCTGAAGCAGCTGAAGTGTTTGACTGCCCTGATCTCTGCCAGGTTCTCCTGGTTCAGTCCACGAAATGTCCTCGTGTCTCAATGTTCTTGATTTGTGTTGTTCTTTAGTCTTGTTTGTGAAGTTTTGTGTCATTTTTGTCATTTTGTGTCTCATTCTTGTTGTTTTGTGTCATTTTTGTCATTTTGTGTCTCATTTTTGTTGTTTTGTCTTGTTTTTGTGATTTTGTCTCATTTTTGTCGTTTTGTCTCTTTTTCTTGTCGTTTTTTGTCTTGTTTTTGTGGTTTCTTGTCCTGTTTTTGATATTTTTTGTCTCATTCTTTTGTGTCCCGTTTTGTCATTTTGTGTCTTTTTATTGTTGTTTTACGTGTAATTTTTGTCATATTGTGTCTCGTTTTTCTCATTTCATGTCTTTTTCTTGTCATTTTGTGTTCTACTTGTCATGTTGTGCCTCGTTTTCATCGTTTTGTCTAAATTTTGTCATTTTTTTCTCGTTTTTTCATTTTCTCTTTTTCTTGTCATTTTTTGTCTCGTTTTTGTCGTTTTGTGTCGTTTTTGTGATTTTGTTTCTCCTTTTTGTCGTTTTGTGTCATTTTTGTCATTTTATGTCTCGTTTTGTCATTTTATGTCTCATTTTTGTCATTTTGTGTCTTGTTTTTGTGGTTTCTTGTCTTGTTTTTGATATTTTTTGTCTCATTCTTGTTATGTGTTCCGTTTTGTCATTTTGTGTCTTTTTATTTTTGTTTTCTATGTAATTTTTGTCACATTGTGTCTCGTTTTTGTCATTTCACACCTTTTTCTTGTCATTTTTATCTCGCTTTTGTCATTTCGTCTCTACTTTTTGTCATTTTGTTTCTTGTTTTTTTTTGTTTCATCTTGTTTTTGTCATTTTTTTCTCATTTTGTCATTTTGTGTCTCATTTATTATGCCTTTTGTCCTGTTTTGTAGTTTTTTGTCTTTTTTCATTTTTTGTCTCATTTTTTTATCATTTTGTGTCTGTTTCTTGTCGTTTTGGTTAAATTGAAGTAATTTCCTGTCTCTTTGGGGTGGTTTTATCTCTTGATACTGTAGATATTTTTCTACTTCCTGTCCAGAAACACTGCCTGCAGTTCAACCTGAACTCTCTGAATGCTTGTCCATCGGCAGGTTGAACCTCCAGCGGTCATTTTGGTAACTCCTTCATGAAGCTAACGTGTTAGCGCTGATGGCCTTCTGGGTGTTTGGTTACCGTAGCAACATGTCGACCTCGGAGCTCTTCACCACAGCGACGGAGGACGACAGCCAGGTCTGGTTGTAGGGCAGCATGTGACACTGAGGCTCCACGATCAGCTGACAGCGACCTGCAGACAGACGATAGCTTAGCTCTGCCCACCACGGCTCTGATTAGTGTAGTCAGACCGTTCTACACGGCGCTGTGCAGAACGCTCTGATTTATTCATGAGAATGTCAAACACAGAGCCTTTAGAAGGAGCAGCCAATCAGAGTCAGGCTGGGGGGGACTAAATCAGACCATTCTACAGTAAAATAATGACAGCTGTGATGTGGGTGGAGCAAAATAAGACCATTCTACAGTAAACAAAGACAGATCTGATGTGGGCAGAGCTAAATCAGACCATTCTACAGTAGAATAAAGACAGATCTGATGTGAGGCTGCTTTTCTTCTGTGTTAAAGCTAACGTGGAGCTAATATTATCATCTTTTGACTAACAGTAGCAGCTAATGTCATGTTCTTTAGGTTAACAGTAGCAGCTAATATTATCGTCTTTAGGCTAACAGTAGCAGCTAATGTCATCTTCTTTAGGCTAACAGTAGCAGCTAATATTATTGTCTTTAGGCTAACAGTAGCAGCTGATGTCATCTTCTTTAGGCTACCAGTAGCAGCTAATGTCATCTTCTTTAGGCTAACAGTCGCAGCTAATGTCATCTTCTTTAGGCTAACAGTAGCAGCTAATATTATTGTCTTTAGGCTAACAGTAGCAGCTGATGTCATCTTCTTTAGGCTACCAGTAGCAGCAAATGTTATCTTCTTTAGGCTAACAGTCGCAGCTAATACTATCCTCTTTAGGCTACAGTAGCAGCGAATATTATCTGCTTTAGGCTAACAATTGCAGCTAACATTATCTTCTTTCGGCTAACAGTAGCAGCTAACATTATCTTCATTAGGCTAACAGTAGCAGCTAATATTATCTTCTTTAGGCTAATACTAGCAGCTAATGTCATTTTCTTTAGGCTAACAATAGCAGCTAATATTGTCTTCTTTAGGCTAACATTAGCAGCTGTGTTTAATGTGATGTAAAATGTAGTGATTAACTGGGCTAGAAAAACTAAATATTGTGTAGGTAATGTTTAAAAAACCCTTTAAATAACAGAAAAACAACCAAAGATTCATCAGTTAAAGTTCCTCTGATTGAACAGAAGACAATCATTGATTCAACATGATCCCACCAGAAGGTGAATCTTCTCCAGTTTGGGTTTAGAACGTTGCTAAAGAACCGTAAACTGTTCTGTGGAGGTTACAGTTGGTCAGGTGACCACCCTCCATCCAATCAGAGCGCAGGACAGAAAGGAGCTGATTAACATTCACTTCGACTACAGAGAGGAGAGACGAGGAGAATCCAAAATAGAAACACACCATTTATCATCACACACACACACACACACACACACACACACACAGACAATATGCACACACAGTAATACACACTGACACACAAACACACACACACACACACACACACATACACACACACACAGTAATACACACACATAGTAATACACACTGACACACAAACACACACACAGAAAAACACACACACAGTAACACACACATTCTGTCCATCAGGTCATCAGAGGACAGTAGATCTGGATGCAGCTCAGACTGATGGACCTCAGCAACGACAATCAGACTACAGTGTTTGACAACAGGAAGGACACAACAACAACACACAGGAAGGACACAATAACAACAACAACAACACACAGGAAGGACACAACAACAACACCACACAGGAAGGACACAATAACAACAACAACAACACCACACAGGAAGGACACAATAACAACAACAACAACACACAGGAAGGACACAACAACAACACACAGGTAGGACACAATAACAACAACAACACCACACAGGAAGGACACAACAATAACACACAGGAAGGACACAACAACAACACACAGGTAGGACACAATAACAACAACAACAACACACAGGAAGGACACAACAATAACACACAGGAAGGACACAACAACAACACACAGGTAGGACACAATAACAACAACAACACCACACAGGAAGGACACAACAATAACACACAGGAAGGACACAACAACAACACACAGGTAGGACACAATAACAACAACAACAACACACAGGAAGGACACAACAATAACACACAGGAAGGACACAACAACACCACACAGGAAGGACACAATAACAACAACAACAACACACAGGAAGGACACAACAACAACACCACACAGGAAGGACACAACAATAACACACAGGAAGGACACAACAACACACAGGTAGGACACAATAACAACAACAACAACACACAGGTAGGACACAACAACAACACACAGGAAGGACACAACAACACCACACAGGAAGGACACAATAACAACAACAACAACAACACACAGGTAGGACACAATAACAACAACAACAACAACACACAGGAAGGACACAATAACAACAACAACAACAACACACAGGTAGGACACAATAACAACAACAACAACACACAGGAAGGACACAACAATAACACACAGGAAGGACACAACAACAACACACAGTAAGGACACAACAACAACAACACAGGTAAGACACAATAACAATAACAACACACAGGAAGGACACAACAACACACAGGAAGGACACAACAACAACAACAACACACAGTAAGGACACAACAACAACAACACACAGGTAAGACACAATAACAATAACAACACACAGGAAGGACACAACAACACACAGGAAGGAAACAACAACAACAACACACAGGAAGGACACAACAACAACAACACACAGGAAGGACACAATAACACACAGAAGGACACACACTGTGAGGATTGTAGTTTTTTGCTGCATCATGAGGACTACATTTCCCAACATGCTGTGTGTTCCACAGTGTACCTGTGTCAGGTGTCAAAGTCGTGCCAGTCGGCCAGGCGGTGCTCAGTGATGTCACGGCCACCAGCCAATCGGGAGGCTTGGTATGTGGCTGAGTGGGCGGGGCCTGAGAGGAGGAAACGGGAGGTCCGGCTGTGGTCTGGCTTCGGTCCGCCGTGAACAACGTGACGTTTTCAGCCTCAAACCAGGAAGAGGAGGGGTCCCTTGTGCTGTTGTCATGGTAACCATGGTCGCTGTCGGCAATTGGCTCAGGGGAGGGCAGGGGGCGGAGTCAGAGAGGTTACGGCCAAAAATACCTGATGAGAAAAATACAGGTAGAAACAACAGCAGCTGGATTAAATCTGAACAGAAAAGATCTGCAAAGACAGAATTTAAAGAAAAAACAACAACAAAGAGCCACAAAACAACAACAGAGACATTAAACAAAGAACACTAAACAACAACAAATAGCCACAAAACAACAAGATACAAAACAACAACAAAGAGACATTAAACAACAAGATACAAAACAACAACAAAGAGCCACAAAACAACAAGATAGAAAAAACAACAAACAACACTAAACAACAACACAGAGCAACAAAACAACAAGATACAAAACAACAAAGAACACTAAACAACAACACAGAGCAAAAAAAACAACAAGATACAAAACAACAACAAAGAACATTAAACAACAACAAAGAGCCACAAAACAAGAAGATAAAAAACAACAAATAGACACTAAACAACAACAAAGACAAACTTAACAATAAAGAAACATTAAACAACAAGATACAAAACAACAACAAAGAGACACAAAACAAGATACACAAAACACCAAAATGCAAAATAACAACAAAAAGACATTAAACAACAACAAAGAACACTAAACAACAAATAGCCACAAAACAACAAGATACAAAACAATAACAGAGACATTAAACAACAAAATACAAAACAACAACAAAGAGCCACAAAACAACAAGATACAAAACAACAAACAACACTAAACAACAACACAGAGAAACAAAACAAGATACAAAACAACAACAACAAAGAACACTAAACAACAACACAGAGCAAAAAACAAGATAAAAACAACAACAAATAGACACTAAACAACAACAAAGGCAAACTTAACAACAACAAAGAAACATTAAACAACAAGATACAAAACAACAACAAAGAGACACAAAACAACAACAAAGATACGCAAAACACCAAAATGCAAAACAACAAAAAAAGAGACATCAAACAACAACAATGAGACACAAAACAACCACACAGAGACACAAAACAACCACAAAGAGACACAAATCAATTACAGAATCACGATACAACAAGATATAAAACAACAATAATTGTAAAACAACAATAAAGAGAAACAAAACAACAATAAATGCAAAACAACAACAAAGAGACACAAAACAACGAGATGCAAAACAACAACAAAAAGACACAAAACAACAACAAAGACACGCAAAACAACAACAAAGAGACATAAAACAACCACAAAGAGACATACAATAACAAAAAGATACAAAACAACAAAATCCAAAACAACAAAGACACACAAAACAACAAGACACAAAACAGCAACAACAAAATGCAAAACAACTGCAAAGAAACACAAAATAACAACAGACACAAAACAATGACAAGATAAAAACAACAATGAGATGCAAAACAACAATATTCAAAACAACAACAAAGAGACACAAAATAACAGCAAAGAGACAAAACAACAAAAACGAGATGCAAAAAAACAACAAAAAGACACAAAACAACAGCAAAGAGACAAAATAACAACAAAGAGAAGCAAACAACAACAAAGACACACAATACAACAAGAAGATACAAAACAACAAAAAGACAGAAAATGACAACAAAGAGACACAAATGTTTGCTACGCTGCCACCAGAGGCTATTATTTTGAAGTGTCAGGAAGTGTTTGTGGTGATCAGGCTGTGGAACGTGGAGCTGATCTTTTAGAACCGTTCTGAACCTCTGAAGCTCTGTCTGAACAAACGGCGAGTTCCCCTCCTCTTCCATCTGACAGATCTGGTTACCATGGTGATCCATCTACAGTTCCTGTCTGTTGTATTTTTGGTGAAAATGTGAAAACAAGCTGAGGCTGGCATGTTCCACTGAGTCACTGGCTACACCTCCACATTCAGAAAGTTCAGCCGAGAACATGAACCAAAATATCCACAAACAACCTCCGTCTTCACTAAATACAGGACCAGAGACACCTCAGGGACATTCATGATGGTCAGGACACAAACGTTCCACTGTCTAAAGAGAAGGAAGCTCAAAAACAAACCTCACATCTGAGCTGCTAGTGTTAGCTTAGCATAACAGCTAGCAGCATGTCACTGTGGGTGAACTGACACGCCATGTTCACAAAGAATACAATTTAGTTTATTTATTTAGGCTAATGTAGCAGCTAATGTTATGCTGTTAAAGCTAATGCAGCAGCGAATGTTGTCTTATTTAGGCTAATTTAGCAGCTAACAGTACTTTTCACAGTCTAATTTAGCAGCTAACGGTACCTTTGACAAGCTAATGTAGCAGCTAAGGGTACCTTGTTTAGGAAAGCTTTGCTATCTTGTTTGGACTAATGGAGTCGCCAACAACATCTTGTTTAGGCTAACAGTAGCAGCTAATGTTATGAGTGTGTATGTTTGTGTGTATATTTATATAGCGTATTGTGTACATAGAGTGCAATAGTATATACAAACCCAATTCCAATCAAGTTGGGACGTTGTGTTAAACATAAATAAAAAAACAGAATACAATGATTTGCAAATCATGTTCAACCTATATTTCTTTGAATACACGACAAAGACAAGATATTTAATGTTCAAGCTTTATTGTTTTTAGCAAATAATCTTTAATGTAGAATTTTATGCCTACAACATGTTCCAAAAAAGCTGGGACAGGTGGTAAAAAAGACTGAGAAAGTTGAGGAATGCTCATCAAACACCTGTTTGGGACATAACACAGGTGAACAGGCTAATTGGGAACAGGTGGGTGCCATGCTTGGGTATGAAAGGAGCTTCCCTGAATTGCTCAGTCATTCACAAGCAAAGATGGGGCGAGGTTCACCTCTTTGTGAACAAGTGCGTGAGAAAATAGTCAAACAGTTTAAGGACAATGTTCCTCAACGTACAATTGCAAGGAATTTAGGGATTTCATCATCTACGGTCCATAATATCAAAAAGTTCAGAGAATCTGCAGAAATCACTGCATGTAAGCGGCAAGGCCGAAAACCAACACTGAATGCCAGTGACCTTCCATCCCTCAGGCAGCGCTGCATCAAACACTGACATCAGTGTGTAAAGGACATCAGCACATGGGCTCAGGAACACTTCAGAAAACCACTGTCAGTAAATACAGTTCGGCGCTACATCCGTAAGTGCAACTTAAAACTACTATGCAAAGCAAAAGCCATTTATCAACAACATCCAGAAACGCCGCCGGCTTCTCTGGGCCCGAGCTCATCTAAGATGGACTGATGCAAAGTGGAAAAGTTTTCTGTGGTCTGACGAGTCCACATTTCAAATTGTTTTTGGAAATTGTGGACGTCGTGTCCTCCAGGCCAAAGAGGTAAAGAACCATCCAGACTGTTACGGATGCAAAGTTCAAAAGCCAGCATCTGTGATGGTATGGGGCTGTCTTAGTGCCAATGGCATGGGTAACCTATACATCTGTGATGGTATGGGGCTGTCTTAGTGCCAATGGCATGGGTAACTTACACCTCTGTGATGGTATGGGGCCGTCTTAGTGCCAATGGCATGGGTAACCTATACATCTGTGATGGTATGGGGCCGTCTTAGTGCCAATGGCATGGGTAACTTACACCTCTGTGATGGTATGGGGCCGTCTTAGTGCCAATGGCATGGGTAACCTATACATCTGTGATGGTATGGGGCTGTCTTAGTGCCAATGGCATGGGTAACTTACACCTCTGTGATGGTATGGGGCCGTCTTAGTGCCAATGGCATGGGTAACCTATACATCTGTGATGGTATGGGGCTGTCTTAGTGCCAATGGCATGAGTAAGTTACACATCTGTGATGGTATGGGGCTGTCTTAGTGCCAATGGCATGGGTAACCTATATATCTGTGATGGTATGGGGCTGTCTTAGTGCCAATGGCATGGGTAACCTATATATCTGTGATGGTATGGGGCTGTCTTAGTGCCAATGGCATGGGTAACTTACATTTGTGATGGTATGGGGCTGTCTTAGTGCCAATGGCATGGGTAACTTACACCTCTGTGATGGTATGGGGCTGTCTTAGTGCCAATGGCATGGGTAACTTACATCTCTGTGAAGGCACCATTAATGCTGAAAGGTACAGGTTTTGGAGAAACATGCTGCCATCCAAGCAACGTCTTTTTAATAGATGCCCCTGCTTATTTCAGCAAGACAATGCCAAACCACATTCTGCATGTGTGTGATGTGTTGCAACAGCTTGGCTTTGTAGTAAAAGAGTGCAAGTACTAGACTGGCCTGCCTGCAGTCCAGACCTGTCTTCCAGTGAAAATGTGTGGTGCATTATGAAGCGTAAACAGAGACCCCGGACTGTTGAATAGCTGAAGCTGCACATCAAGCAAGAATGGGAAAGAATTCCACCTACAAAGGTTCAACAATTAGTGTCCTCAGTTCCCAAACGTTTATTAAATGTTGTTAAAAGGAAAGGCGATGTAACACAGTGGTAAACATGACCCTGTCCCAGCATTTTTCGAAAGTGTTGCAGCCATAAAATTCAAAGTTAATGATCATTTGGTAAAAACAATACAGTTTATCAGTTTGAACTTTAATATATTGTCTTTGTAGTGTATTCAATTAAATATAGGTTGAACATGATTTGCAAATCATTGTATTCTGTTTTATTTATGTTTCACACAATGCCCCAAATTCATTGGAATTGGGTTTGTAGTATATATAGCGGTACCGGTCAGGCCCAGGCTCAGCAGCAGGACTCCTAGTTATTGTGTATATACACTGCTCAAAAAAATTAAAGGAACACTTTTTAATCTAAGTATTGCATCAAATCAGTGAAACATGTGGGATACTGATCTGGTCAAGTCAGTAACTGAGGAGCTTTTTAGTCAGTTTCAGCTGCTTTGGTGTTCATGAAATTAACAACAGATGCACTAGAGGGGTAACAATGAGACAACCCCCAAAACAGGAATGAGTTTACAGGTGAAGGCCACTGACATTTTTTCCTTCCTAATGTTTTCTGACTGTTTTTCACTAGTTTTGCATTTGGCTAGGGTCAGAGTCACTTCTGGTAGCATGAGGCGATACCTGGACCCTACAGAGGTTCCACAGACAGTCCAACTCCTCCAGGATGAAACATCAATGCGTGCCATTGCCAGAAGGTTTGCTGTGTCTCCCAGCACATTCTCAAGAGCATGGAGGAGATTCCAGGAGACAGACAGTTAGTCTGGGAGAGCTGGACAGGACTGTAGAAGGTCCTCAACCCATCAGCAGGACAGGTATCTGCTCCTTTGTGCACGGAGGACCAGGATGAGCACTGCAATAGCTCTACAAAATGACCTCCAGCAGACCACTGGTGTGAATGTCTCTGATCAAACAATCAGAAAGAGATGAGAGTGGTCTGAGGGCCCAGCGTCCTCTAGTGTCCACTGTGCTCGCTGACCGGCACCGTGGAGCTCGGCTGGCATTTGCCATAGAACACAGGAATCTGCAGGTCCACCACTGGTGCCCTGTGCTTTTCACAGATGAGAGCAGGTTCACCCTGAGCACATGTGACAGACATGAAAGGGTCTGGAGAAGCCGTGGAGAACGTTATGCTGCCTGTAACATTGTTCAGCATGACCGGTTTGGTGGTGGGTCAGTGATGGTGTGGGGAGGCATATCCATGGAGGGACGCACAGACCTCTACAGGCTGGACAATGGCATTCTGACTGCCATTAGGTATCAGGATGAAATCCTTTGACCCATTGTCAGACCCTACATTGGTGCAGTGGTCCTGGACTCCTTCTGGTGCAGGACAATGGCCAGTCTTATGTGGTAAGACAACTCATGCAGTTCCTGGAGGATGAAGGAACTGATACCATTAGCTGGCCCCCACGCTCACCTGACCTGAATCCAATAGAACACCTTTGGAACATTATGTTTTGTTCCATCCGACACCATCAGGTTGCTCCTCAGACTGTCCAGATGCTCAGTGATGCCCTGGTCCAGTTCTGGGAGGAGATACCCCAGGACACCATCCATCGTCTCATTCAGAGCTTGTCCCGGCATCGTCAGTCATGAATACAAGCACATGGAGGCCGTACAAACTACTGAATACCATTTTGAGCTGCTGCCAAGGAATTTCAGAAAGATGGACCAGCCTGCCACATCAGTTTTTCACTTTGATTTTGGGGTGTCTTGAATTTAGCCCTCCTGGGGGGTTGATCATTTTCATTCCATCAAACAATGTGGCACTTTTCATTCCTAACACATTATCCAGTCCATATCAATGCTAATATCCAGTTTGGTTTTCCCCGCATTGAAATATGATGTGTTTTCAAAGTGTTCCTTTAATATTTTTGAGCAGTGTATTATATAGTGTATATAGTATATATTGTGGTACTGGTACCGGTTAGGCCCAATCTCAGCAGCAAGACTCCTAGTTATTGTGTATATATTATATAGTGTATATAGTATATATTGTGGTACTGGTACCGGTCAGGCCCAGGCTCAGCAGCAGGACTCCCAACAGGCTCACAGTTGGAATCAGGATGTAGAGGAGCAGCCGCTGCAGCTGATTGGTCGATCCCAACTTGTGAGGACAGGTGTCTCCTCCCATCCTGTCTGGAGGTCCTGCAGTCTGGAGGAGACGAGACACAATACACTGATCAATAACCTGATCAATACACTGATCAATACCCAGATGAATACTCTGAATACACAGACAGACAGACAGACAGACAGAGAGACAGGCATACAGACAGACAGGTTACAGAGAGAGAGAGAGAGAGAGAGAGAGACAGACAGACAGACAGACAGATGGACAGACAGACAGACAGGTGACAGAAAGGTTACAGACAGGTTACAGACAGACAGACAGGTTACAGACAGACAGACAGACAGGTTACAGACAGACAGACAGGTGACAGACAGACAGACAGGTGACAGACAGACAGACAGACAGACAGACAGACAGACAGACAGACAGACAGGTTACAGACAGGTTACAGACAGACAGGTTACAGACAGACAGACAGGTGACAGAGAAAGGTTACAGACAGGTTACAGACAGACAGACAGGTTACAGACAGACAGACAGACAGACAGACAGACAGGTTACAGACAGACAGACAGGTTACAGACAGGTTACAGACAGGTTACAGACAGACAGACAGACAGGTTACAGACAGACAGACAGACAGACAGGTGACAGACAGATAGACAGGTGACAGACAGACAGGTTACAGACAGACAGACAGGTGACAGACAGACAGACAGACAGGTTACAGACAGACAGACAGACAGGTTACAGACAGGTTACAGACAGACAGGTTACAGACAGACAGACAGACAGGTTACAGACAGACAGACAGACAGACAGACAGGTGACAGACAGATAGACAGGCTACAGACAGACAGACAGGCAGGTTACAGACAGACAGGTTACAGACAGGTTACAGACAGACAGGTTACAGACAGACAGACAGACAGGTTACAGACAGACAGACAGACAGACAGGTGACAGACAGATAGACAGGCTACAGACAGACAGACAGACAGGTTACAGACAGACAGACAGACAGGTTACAGACAGGTTACAGACAGACAGACAGACAGACAGACAGACAGGTTACAGACAGACAGACAGACAGGTTACAGACAGGTTACAGACAGACAGGTTACAGACAGACAGACAGGTTACAGACAGGTTACAGACAGACAGGTTACAGACAGACAGACAGGTTACAGACAGGTTACAGACAGACAGGTTACAGACAGACAGACAGACAGATAGACAGGTTACAGACAGACAGGTTACAGACAGACAGACAGGTTACAGACAGACAGGTTACAGACAGACTGACAGACAGGTTACAGACAGACAGACAGGTTACAGACAGACAGGTTACAGACAGAAAGGTTACAGACAGACTTACAGGTAAACAGTTAAACTTACCGTTGCTCCTCTGAAGGTGACACGCGGGAAGGTCTCCCGCCGCGCGGACAACATGACCTGCTGCTGCCGCCGAGCGCGAGACCATCCCTCTGTCTGCTGCCCGCGAGCCGCTCCGGTAACAGAGCAGGCACGAGACGCTGGCTCCGCCCCCTTCCTCTCTCTCTCTCTCTCTGCGAGCAGCTCAGGGGCTGCACGTGACCCAGCAGAGAGGATCAACGCACACACATACAGAAATACACACAGAACACACGCACACATAGAAACACACACACACACACACACACAGAGAGAGAGAGAGAGAGAGAGAGAGAAACACATTGAAACACACAAAGAGAAACACACAGAAACACACACACACACAGAATCACAGACAAAGAAACACACACACAGAATCACAGACAAAGAAACACACACACAGAATCACAGACAAAGAAACACACACACATAAACACACACAGCAACACACACAAAGTTACACACATAAACACACACAGCTGCGGGTTCTAACTGGTTTTACAGATTTACCTGCTTAGGTAATTCTCATCAGATCCACAAAGAAACCAGTAAAGCTTTATTTCAATCACAACAGAAGACAACAAACCAGTATGATCCCAGTCTGATCCCAGTCTGAAACCAGTCTGATCCCAGTCTGAAAACAGTCTGATCCCAGTCCCAAACCAGTATGATCCCAGTCTGATCCCAGTCTGAAACCAGTCTGATCCCAGTCTGAAACCAGTCTGAAACCAGTATGATCCCAGTATGAAACCAGTGTGAAACCAGTCTGAAACCAGTATGATCCCAGTATGAAACCAGTGTGAAACCAGTCTGAAACCAGTATGATCCCAGTATGAAACCAGTGTGAAACCAGTCTGAAACCAGTATGATCCCAGTGTGAAACCAGTGTGAAACCAGTCTGAAACCAGTATGATACCAGTATGATACCAGTCTGAAACCAGTATGATCCCAGTATGAAACCAGTGTGAAACCAGTCTGAAACCAGTATGATCCCAGTGTGAAACCAGTGTGAAACCAGTCTGAAACCAGTATGATACCAGTATGATCCCAGTATGAAACCAGTGTGAAACCAGTCTGAAACCAGTATGATCCCAGTGTGAAACCAGTCTGATCCCAGTATGATACCAGTCTGAAACCAGTATGATCCCAGTATGATCCCAGTATGAAACCAGTGTGAAACCAGTCTGAAACCAGTATGATCCCAGTGTGAAACCAGTGTGAAACCAGTCTGAAACCAGTATGATACCAGTCTGAAACCAGTATGATCCCAGTATGAAACCAGTGTGAAACCAGTCTGAAACCAGTATGATCCCAGTGTGAAACCAGTCTGATCCCAGTATGATCCCAGTATGAAACCAGTATGATACCAGTCTGAAACCAGCTCTTCAGTAATTTGGACCAGTTTCAGTCCTGAGTTTTTCTGAACCAGGAATTAAAGCAAAAATGTTCTTCTGGTCAAAATCATTGGCCACTATTAAAAATGATGACATACAATACTACTACAGCGTACAGGTTTATGCAGTCAATTTGGCACTACTGTAGAACACACTGAATGGGAGAGTGTACAGGTGTAGAAGATTAACATGGATAGAAAACATGTCATGAGTGGTACTGGTGGGGGTCTGAAGGTCCTCTCCCAGAAAATATTAAAGCTTCAGGTCAATTTTGGTGCTCTCTGGTTAATTTTAAAGGGTATGAAAACCTTTGAAGCAAGTAAAAATAATAACTAGAAGAAAACCTTACTGCAGAAAATGAGTGAAAAACGTCCTCAAACCTGTGTCCACAACCCCCTCCCGCCAATATCATGCTCTGTTTTGATTGGAAGAAATTACATCAACTGTACACAGCACAAACAGAACTTATATTCTGTTACAGATACTCTCTGAGGGTATTTAAAATACAGCGGCTTTGCAAATACCTAGGGTGTTATTCAATGTTTTCTTCGTACTGTACCACACAGATAGAAATAAGATGCTAAACGGGTCAAAATAAAGCACTTACGCAGTCGGGCGCGTAACCGCGTAAGGCCGCGGCGTGCACAGCCGCATGCACACGCACACGAGTCATACACCGGCAAGAGGAGATAAGCTATTAACCCAAACATGAAGGTACATGTAGATCACTTCTGTCTTCTTACCTGTTCGCTGTGGTTCTTTCATAATGAAGCTACTTGTTAGCACTAAACTACAGTTAGCGTCTGGAGGCTGAACTTCGGTAAAGCTTGACTTGTCCATGTGTTTCTGAAGCACATAACGAGCAGCGTTTCCTTCCAAAGATAAACAGTCATCAATCTCTCCTCCCGACATAAAAGTAAAGAAGTCATCTTATTCTCATCACTGTTAAACCTACCAGCCCCCTGTGCGTGGCGTGGCTGTGTTAAACACCTGCAGACCGGACCTGCAGATTCAGGACAGGATCGCGGTGCCGACTGGACTCCGCGAAACACGTGGGGAAGTTACTTCAATGTGACTTTTCCCCCCTCAATTTTTCCATTTGACGGAAATCCGTCGTGGTGACGGAGAACTTTAATCCCCGTTCTGGACATGTAACTGGTTTGAGATGTCCTCCAGATGTTCTCCAGGTGTTTTCCATGTGTTCTGGTTGATCATAAATCATCAGAATGTTTTATTATTTTGTCCAAACCAGTTGATGCTTCATGAATGAAACCAGTTTGTTCGTCTCTAAACGCTGGATCAACAAAGTTACTTTTTCATCTTCTGTGGAGGACCAGCGCCCCCTGTCTGCAGCATCACAACCACCATCAGAGAATCAGGAAATAAAACAAATCAAACTTTTACACATTTTATTGTCAAAAACGCTGAAAAAAAGACTTATTTTCCTCCATGATCAAACATCTGCAGAGTTCCAACGTTTCTACAACCAGAAGATCCATCACAGAAATAGAACAACCAATCAGATCTCCTCATCCTCAGTCAGAAGGTCTTTAAGACAAACATAGAAACATCATGAAGAACATCAACACATCGGACCTGTGGAGACTGGAGATGATTGCTGGGATGTTCCTCTAATGTTACCCTGAAATAACATCTGAAGCAGCAGACTCCACCAGAACATCTAGAACATCTGCTCCTTAACAACAGTTTCCATGGAGATGGTCAATCAGAGGATTTAATCAGACTTAACGAGAAACAAACGAACCGTCAACAGAACTAAACGACTGTCCAGGACACAAACTGTTTCCTGTCTGAAGATAAAAGAAGAAAAGAATCAACAATCTGAGTCACAGGACACTGCTCACCTGAGACTCACCTGAGACTGACTCACAGGTGAACTAAAGGTGAGTCTCAGGTGACTTTCAGGTGAGTCTCAAGTGAGTCTCAGGTGAGTCTCAGGTGACTTTCAGGTGAGTCTCAGGTGACTTCCAGGTGAGTCTCAGGTGACTTCCAGGTGAGTCTCAGGTGACTTCCAGGTGAGTCTCAGGTGACTTCCAGGTGAGCTGCTCTGCGGTGTCTTCAGGTTGTGTTCAACAGGTAGAAGGTGGCGGCAGACAGCAAAGCTCCGCCCAGTGAGACAATGATGAAGGCTAAGCTCCGCCCCCAGCCGCCCCCCCTCCCCTGCTCACCGTCAGCTTCCCCCCTCCTCCCCCTCTTCTTGCCCCTCCTCCCCCCTCTCTGCTGCCGCTTCTCAAAGGCCTCCAGCTCCTCCTGAAAGAAGAACAGATGGACATTAGCATTAGTGTATTTACTGCAACCTGGTGGGAACTACTACGAGACTGTATGTTCATTAATATGCACTGTCCTGGACAAATAAAGACAGAAATAAACCTGCAGTCAGTCTGCATCCACTGGTTGGTTAAAATCAGACTGTAAGTACTAATGATCAGAGTAGGGCTGGACCCGAATATCCCAATATTCGGTCATGACGATGGGATCCGAATATTAATTTTGAGATCCAAATCCCCCCCCCCTCGTCATTAATAGAGGCCGAATATCCGGAGACCAGAAACTGCTATTTGGGCCAGCCCGAGATCAGAATTAAATCTGTTACATTCAGACTCATTAATATCTGACTGGAACTGTTAATGATCAGAACAAGTCGTTGGTTCTTCAGACTCACCTGAAGCTTCTTCTGCTCCTCCTCCTGAGCTGCTCTCTGCTCCGCCTCCTTCATCTACAAACACACACATTAACACACGTCAGTCAGTGTGTCCAGGTGTGTGTGCTTAGTGTCCAGGTGTGTGTGTTTAGTGTCCAGGTGTGTGTGTTTAGTGTCCAGGTGTGTGTGTGTAGTGTCCAGGTGTGTCCTTACCTGGCTGACTCTCCTCTGCTGGTCTCTGCAGGTGTCGTCACACTGAATGACACACTGAGCCGAAACACAACACTGCAGCTCCTGCACACACACAGACGGACACACAGACACACACCATCTGGTTAGCTCCAGTCCTGCACCATGTCTAGATGTTTATCACAGTAGAGCAGGCTGATGGAAGCTGGAGAACCATCTGGAAATGTTCTCAGATGTTTCTACAAACGTCTTCTTCTGACAGATGTTAAAGACCTCCAGCCTTCATCAGCCTGGAGGTTAAGAGCAGAAAGAAACAGGAGGGGCTCCTACCTTCTTGATCCTCCTGCAGGGGCATCGCAGCTTCACCTTCTGCTGACATCTGTCCTCACACTCACCTGGATGACACACCTGCTTACAGCGATGGCCACAGCTCAGCTGGAGACAACACAAGGACCATCAGGACACCGTCCAACAACAACGTCTAGATCTTCACCATCTAATCTGTTCTACATCTGGAAGCTTCTGTTTTCACTGCTAGATAAACCTGAGAAGACGTTTAAAGGTCCAGCGTCTCAAGAAATAAACCACCATCCATGAAGAACAGAACAGTTTGATCAGATCAGAACTATTGGGTGCATCTAGCAGAGAACACAGTGTAACTACTGGACCTGGAGATAGAACAATGTCTAGAACCTCTATCCAGGCTGGTCTAGTGTCTCCATAAAGTTCCTGTCAGTGTTTTTCTATGGATGGATCCATGTTTCTACTAAAATACAGTCTTTGGTCCACATTTCTCCAACTGTTGAGGCTCTAACATCCGTAGAACCTGATGTGTGGAAAGCATATCCAGTTTTTAGCCATCTTGACTTGAAATGACTTGAAATTTGTTCAAAATAACTCTAAATTAATCCAAAATGACTAGAATTGGCCTAATATGATTTGAAACTTGTCCAGAATGACTCTTTGGTCCACATTTCTTCAACTTCTCAGATGTGACGGCAGTGTGACCAGACAAAGTTCCAGTTTTTAGATCTTTAGACCTGAAATCTGTTTAAAATGATCCAAAAGGAGCCCAACCTGTCCATAACTATGTGAAACTTGTCCAAAATGATTATAATTGTGCCCAAAGTAAGATAAAGAATTGACTTGAAACCTGGTCAGAATGACTCAAAATGACCAAAAACGACTCAAAATGTGTCCAAAATTAGATAGTGTGTCCAAGGTGTCTTGAAACTTGCCTAGAAAGATTCAGAGCTGTCCAAAACAAGAACAATCAACAAGTATTAGTCCTTGAAACTGGAAAAAAGGGCAAAATGTTGAATCTGTCCAGTGGTCTAGTGTGTAAGTTCCTGTCAGTGTTTTTCTCTGGATGGATCCATGTTTCTACTGAAATCCAGTCTTTAGTTTCTCCAGCTGCTGAGGTTTGACCCAGAACAATGGTAAGATTAATCCATCTGGACAACTTTTGTCAATTTGGGGGCACTGTGAGTCCTGGACTGATCTGAAGTTATTTTTAGACATTTTAAATCTGATGTGTTCAAATTTGAACAGACAAAGACTGTAGTCTGTCCACAATCTGTCTAAAAGAAGAAAATAATTGTTCAAAACAACTAGAAACAGGTCCAAAATTAATCAAAATGTTCAAAAATGTCTTTGTCAAACGTGACATGAAATTGCTCATAATAAGGGGTAATCTGTCCAAAATAAGATAAAGACTGTTCAAAATGACAGAAAAAATGCTGTCCAAAATGCTGCTATAGTGTCTCCATAAAGTTCCTGTACAACAACTGCTGAGGCAGAATCTAATGTGAGGACAGCCTGACCAGTCCCTTGACAGAGACTTTTTAAGATGTCATGGAATTTGTCCTAAATAACTCAAAATTTGCCTGAAATTATTCAGCATTGTCCATAATAACTTGAGATCTGTCCAAACTATTTTCAAATGTGTCTAAAATAAGACAAAGATTGCTCAGAATTACTCAAAAATGACACAAATGAAGAATTACTGGTCCTTAAAAATGGATAAAAGTTCCAAACGTTCAATCTGTTCAATGGTCTAGTGTCTCCATAAAGTTCTCGTTAGTGTTTTTCTATGAATGGATCCATGTTTCTACTGAAATACAGTCTTTGGTCATTTCTCCAACTGTTGAGGCTCTAACAGCAGTAGAACCTGCTGTTAAAGTTCTACTGAACATTCTAAAGGATTCTCAGGTTTATTTTGGAGATCTGCAGACACTAGCAGTTGAGCCAGATGTTATGTTTTGTGAACCAAGAGCAGCTTCAGGTTCCTCCAACAGAAACATGAAGGGACCTGCTGGAAGAAAACACAGCTCTGATCTCACATGTTCCTGTCAGTAAAAACAAACACCGGATCATCTGGTGGAGGTTCCAATAACAACTCAGACAGGAAGCTGAAGATCTGCAGACCAGACCAGATGTTTGAGGAAACACTGATTCACATTTCTACAGTTTAGTCTCTGTAGTTCTGGTTTAGTTCCTCCCCATGTCCAGAATACAGCAATTTCTTCATTCACCATAACATTATTGATTATTGATCAGGAGCTGACATCAGAGAGACATTTCCATGATGCACTGGGACTCCACAGGGAGAGTTTGTACCTCTTTAGGACACTGGTTGTTACAGGAGCTCAGCTTCACCTTCATCTGGTCATCAGCTGCTGTAAGGATCCTGGAGAGAGAACACAGTAAGAACCAGCATGATTGTACCACCACCATGCTTCACCATGATGGTACCGCCACCACCAGGCTTCACCATGATGGTACCGCCACCACCAGGCTTCACCATGATGGTACCGCCACCACCAGGCTTCACCATGATGGTACCGCCACCACCATGCTTCACCATGATGGTACTGCCACCACCATGCTTCACCATGATGGTACCGCCACCATGCTTCATCATGATGGTACCGCCACCACCATGCTTCACCATGATGGTACCGCCGCCACCATGCTTCACCATGATGGTACCGCCGCCACCATGCTTCACCATGATGGTACCGCCGCCACCAGGCTTCACCATGATGGTACCGCCACCACCAGGCTTCACCATGATGGTACCGCCACCACCAGGCTTCACCATGATGGTACCGCCACCACCATGCTTCACCATGATGGTGCCACCACCATGCTTCACCATGATGGTGCCACCACCATGCTTCACCATGATGGTGCCACCACCATGCTTCACCATGATGGTGCCACCACCATGCTTCACCATGATGGTACCGCCGCCACCATGCTTCATCATGATGGTGCCACCACCATGCTTCACCATGATGGTACCGCCGCCACCATGCTTCACCATGATGGTACCGCCGCCACCATGCTTCACCATGATGGTACCGCCGCCACCAGGCTTCACCATGATGGTACCGCCACCACCAGGCTTCACCATGATGGTACCGCCACCACCAGGCTTCACCATGATGGTACCGCCACCACCAGGCTTCACCATGATGGTACCGCCACCACCATGCTTCACCATGATGGTACCACCACCATGCTTCATCATGATGGTGCCACCACCATGCTTCACCATGATGGTACCGCCACCACCAGGCTTCACCATGATGGTACCGCCACCACCATGCTTCATCATGATGGTACCGCCACCACCATCCTTCATCATGATGGTGCCGTTACCATGCTTCACATCATGATGGTACCACTACCATGCTTCATCATGATGGTGCCGTTACCATGCTTCATCATGATGGTGCCGTTACCATGCTTCATCATGATGGTGCCGTTACCATGCTTCACATCATGATGGTACCACTACCATGCTTCATCATGATGGTGCCGTTACCATGCTTCACCATGATGGTGCCACCACCATGCTTCATCATGATGGTGCCACCACCATGCTTCACCATGATGGTACCGCCGCCACCATGCTTCACCATGATGGTACCGCCGCCACCATGCTTCACCATGATGGTACCGCCGCCACCAGGCTTCACCATGATGGTACCGCCACCACCAGGCTTCACCATGATGGTACCGCCACCACCAGGCTTCACCATGATGGTACCGCCACCACCAGGCTTCACCATGATGGTACCGCCACCACCATGCTTCACCATGATGGTACCACCACCATGCTTCATCATGATGGTGCCACCACCATGCTTCACCATGATGGTACCGCCACCACCAGGCTTCACCATGATGGTACCGCCACCACCATGCTTCATCATGATGGTACCGCCACCACCATCCTTCATCATGATGGTGCCGTTACCATGCTTCACATCATGATGGTACCACTACCATGCTTCATCATGATGGTGCCGTTACCATGCTTCATCATGATGGTGCCGTTACCATGCTTCATCATGATGGTGCCGTTACCATGCTTCACCATGATGGTACCACCACCGTGCTTCATCATGATGCTGCCACAAAATGCTAAATTTTGTAGTCATCAGACCAAAAAACCCGTTTTGTTTTCTGATAATTCATATAGAGAAAATTTTTGAAGGCCATTGTGGGTAAACTTCAGGCTCATACCAGCATGTTGGTAGGCTGTTTGTCAGAACTATTATAGATGATGGAGGAAGAAACCAGGATCAGGATTGTAGCTTATATCTTGTTTCGTGTCTCTTTTGTGTTGTTTTATGAGCATCTGTGTCTCATCTTTGTCATTTTTTGCCTGCTATCATTTTATGTCAGTTTCGTGATGTTTTGTGTGTCTCTGGGTCGGCTGTCACAGTTTTAATGAACTCTGAACATCTTGTTCATGGTAAGACTGGTAACTGTGTGTGTATTTGCTTCAGCGTTGTGTTACTGTGTACTGACCTGCACTCCACATAGAGGATGCTGATCTTGCAGTGGCAGCGTTGGCGAATCATCTGGCTGCAAGGTGGGCAGTCATCACGGTGACAGCTGCGGGGGCAGGGGTGGGGGCAGCCTGGGGGGCGGGGCTTACTGCAGCCCTCCTCGCACACTTCACACTGCAGACACACAACCAACATCAGTCAACACAAAACCACCAGAAAACTGTCAAAAACATTCATATTCACATCGAAGATGTCAAAAACCTGGACATTAGCACAAAAAAATGGATATTAACACACAATAGTGTCAAAAACCTGACCATTAGTGCATAAAACACCAGAAAACCTAGATGTTAAAGTGTCAAAATCCTTCATATTTACACATGAAATGTCAAAAACCTGTATATTCACACAACACCAACAGCAAAACTATCAAAACCTGGACATTATTGAGGCAGCTTCCAAGATACTCCACCTTGTGGAACAACCAGGAACTGCAGCTGATCTATGACACATTTCACAACATGCACAACCTTCACCTTCTATCCAATCAGTTGATATATGTGTGATTATTTAAATCATAATAAGTTGATGCCTCGTCTGAAAGAAGTTGAAGGAACCATCATTCTAATGCTGACAGACTCTGGCTGGTTTCTGTCTCTGGTAGGCTCCTCACCTTATTGCCGTCGGTAACCAGGTGGCATTCCCTGCTGCAGGTGTGGTTTCCGCAGGCCAAAGGTTGTCCACAAGGTCGACCGCAGGAGAATCGACCTCGACGGTGGCATGGCACGGGACTGACCTGATGGACAAACACCAGACGGACCTTAAGACAACCTGAATCGACACAAGTACCGTACATCGGTTCATGTCATCTGAAGGTTCATGTTGTCTAAAGGTTCATGTCGTCTAATGCAAAGGTTCATGTTATCTGAAGATTCATGTCTAACGTAAAGGTTTGTGTTGTCAAATGGTTCATGTTGTCTAATGTTCATGTTGTCTAACGTAAAGGTTTATGTCGTCTAATGGTTCATGTTGTCTAACGTAAAGGTTTATGTTGTCAAATGGTTCATGTTGTCTGATGGTTCATGTTGTCTAATGTAAAGGTTTATGTCGTCTAATGGTTCATGTTGTCAAATGGTTCATGTTGTCTAACGTAAAGGTTTATGTCGTCTAATGGTTCATGTTGTCTAACGTAAAGGTTTATGTTGTCAAATGGTTCATGTTGTCTGATGGTTCATGTTGTCTAATGTAAAGGTTTATGTCGTCTAATGGTTCATGTTGTCAAATGGTTCATGTTGTCTAACGTAAAGGTTTATGTCGTCTAATGGTTCATGTTGTCTAATGTTCATGTTGTCTAACGTAAAGGTTTATGTTGTCTAATGGTTCATGTTGTCTAACGTAAAGGTTTATGTCGTCTAATGGTTCATGTTGTCTAATGTTCATGTTGTCTAACGTAAAGGTTTATGTCGTCTAATGGTTCATGTTGTCTAACGTAAAGGTTTATGTCGTCTAATGGTTCATGTTGTCTAACGTAAAGGTTTATGTCGTCTAATGGTTCATGTTGTCTAACGTAAAGGTTTATGTCGTCTAATGGTTCATGTTGTCAAATGGTTCATGTTGCCTAACGTAAAGGTTTATGTCGTCTAATGGTTCATGTTGTCAAATGGTTCATGTTGTCTAATGGTTCATGTTGCCTAACGTAAAGGTTTATGTTGTCAAATGGTTCATGTTGTCTAATGGTTCATGTTGTCTAACGTAAAGGTTTATGTCGTCTAATGGTTCATGTTGTCTGATGGTTCATGTTGTCAAATGGTTCATGTTGTCTAATGGTTCATGTTGCCTAACGTAAAGGTTTATGTTGTCAAATGGTTCATGTTGTCTAATGGTTCATGTTGTCTAACGTAAAGGTTTATGTCGTCTAATGGTTCATGTTGTCAAATGGTTCATGTTGTCTAACGTAAAGGTTTATGTTGTCAAATGGTTCATGTTGTCTAATGGTTCATGTTGTCTAACGTAAAGGTTTATGTCGTCTAATGGTTCATGTTGTCAAATGGTTCATGTTGTCTAACGTAAAGGTTTATGTTGTCAAATGGTTCATGTTGTCAAATGGTTCATGTTGTCAAATGGTTCATGTTGTCAAATGGTTCATGTTGCCTAACGTAAAGGTTTATGTTGTCAAATGGTTCATGTTGTCAAATGGTTCATGTTGTCTAACGTAAAGGTTTATGTCGTCTAATGGTTCATGTTGTCAAATGGTTCATGTTGTCAAATGGTTCATGTTGCCTAACGTAAAGGTTTATGTTGTCAAATGGTTCATGTTGTCAAATGGTTCATGTTGTCTAACGTAAAGGTTTATGTCGTCTAATGGTTCATGTTGTCAAATGGTTCATGTTGTCAAATGGTTCATGTTGTCTAACGTAAAGGTTTATGTTGTCAAATGGTTCATGTTGTCAAATGGTTCATGTTGTCAAATGGTTCATGTTGTCTAACGTAAAGGTTTATGTCGTCTAATGGTTCATGTTGTCAAATGGTTCATGTTGTCAAATGGTTCATGTTGTCTAACGTAAAGGTTTATGTTGTCAAATGGTTCATGTTGTCTGATGGTTCATGTTGTCTAACGTAAAGGTTTATGTCGTCTAATGGTTCATGTTGTCAAATGGTTCATGTTGTCTAACGTAAAGGTTTATGTCGTCTAATGGTTCATGTTGTCTAACGTAAAGGTTTATGTCGTCTAATGGTTCATGTTGTCTAACGTAAAGGTTTATGTCGTCTAATGGTTCATGTTGTCTAACGTAAAGGTTTATGTCGTCTAATGGTTCATGTTGTCTAACGTAAAGGTTTATGTCGTCTAATGGTTCATGTTGTCTAACGTAAAGGTTTATGTCGTCTAATGGTTCATGTTGTCTAATGTAAAGGTTCATGTTGGGGAGTAAAGGTAGAATAAAGGTGGACTAAATGTAGATTAAAGTTGGACTAAAGGAAGGTGGTTCTCACCTCGTGTTCTCCAAAGCAGCTCCTGAAAGACAAACCAACCAACACTCGTTAGCTCCCTTTATTCCAACACACGGATGAGAAAGATAAACTAAGCGAAGAGAACTAAAGCAGCAACTTGTTGACACTCAGACATTAACCCAACAAACACATTAAATCCAGGACGTTACAACTTAATGCAGCAGAGTGTCTGAAGGTGTGAATGAAGTGGACCCCACAGAGGCAGGAAACAGCATCATAGCAGCAGGAAGTGACCCGGTCATTGTTTGTGTAGTGGGGGTGGACTTACGTTGGTATGGGGACTTGGCATGGTGGACAGGGAAGAGCTTTCTGGATGAAGGCCGGTTCAGTGGGCTGCTCCCACGGACCGGCTAGCTGGACCTGAACACACAAACACCATTAATTCTGCCGGGTCCAGACAGGAAACGGGACTGTAAATAGCAGCGACAACGATCTGAGGACTGGGGTCGTCCGTTTCCCACAACCTAAAGTTCTCACGATGCCCGGGTCAGACTCCTACCTGCTGGGACCGGATCAGAACCAGGTCGTGGCAGACCTGTGGACAGGTGTGGCTGCAGCCGGCCAGCGGCAGTAAGCAGGGCTGCCTGCAGGGGGCGCAGGGTCCGGGGTGGCAGCGGTGGGCCTCCCTGGTGGGGTGGTGGCAGGACGGGGGGCACCTGAGGACGGACAGGTAGGTGGACCAGCCACAGGACAGGTTTGAGTCATTACAGATAAATCTGAACCAGTTTTTAGTCATTTTACATAAATCTGAATGACATTTTAGTCAGATAAATCTGAACGAGATTTTAGTCATTTTACATAAACCTTAACCAGTTTTTAGTCATTATAGATCAATCCGAATCAGTTTTTAGTCATTTTACATAAATCGGAACTAGTTTTTATTCATTTTACATTAATCTGAGGTCTCTTTGAACCAGTTTTTAGTCATTTAATGTACTTTTAGAGTCATTCTGATCAGGTTTTCAGTCAGCCTGTCGAACTACCGCGTTAACAGTCTGGCTTGGTGTCCTGATCAGACATCAGAACTTCCATCAGGAAGGAGGAGACGTTTACCTGCAGGGCTCTTTGCAGCGAGGAGGTTTGGTGCTTCGTTCTCGACCACACGGGACGACCAGAACCGTGGAACCGCAGGAACACCGGACATCCACGTTCTCCGGACACGGGTAGCAGCTGCCTGAGAACCAGCACCACAGGGTTAGGGTCAGTGTGTCAGCACTGGACTCTGGGTTGGACTCTCATCTGGTATTTAATCCACTGTCAGTTCATTTTTCCTCACTACACAGTCATGTTTTCTCACTGCGAGTCATTTTTGACCACAGTTCGTCATTTTAGACAATGTCTGGGTCATTTTGGACCATATTTTAGTTATTTTAGACCAAACTTTAGACATTTTGGATGCATTTCAGTTATTTAGAACCACTTTTTGTTATTTTGGACAATATTTTAGTTATTTTGAACCATTTAAAAAAAAAACATTTTCATCCATATTTGAGTGATTGCTAACCATATCTAGTCATTTTAAACCATTTATTAAACTCATTTTGGCCAATATTAGTGTTATTCTGGATGACATTATAACCTGCAGATCTTCAAACAGACTCTGTTCTTTGACTCTTCTGTAAAACTGGTGCTCTGCTGGTTGAAGACTGAAAAGTCACAGTGGAAAAACTGGTGTGACCTGAAGCTTGTCCTGGGATTGTTCTGTTAACAGATCCCCTAACCTTCTGTACGAGGAGTTCTCCTGGATTTGTTCTGTTAACAGATCCCCTCACCCTAACCCTCTGTATGAGGAGTTCTCCTGGATTTGTTCTGTTAACAGATCCCCTAACCTTCTGTATGAGGAGTTCTCCTGGGTTTGTTCTACTACCAGATAAAGTTATTAGTGTTCCTCTAACCTTCTGTATGAGGAGTTCTCCTGGGTTTGTTCTACTACCAGATAAAGTTATTAGTGTTCCTCTAACCTTCTGTATGAGGAGTTCTCCTGGATTTGTTCTACTACCAGATAAAGTTATTACTGTTCCTCTAACCCTCTGTATGAGGAGTTCTCCTGGCTTCGGTCAGCCGACACTCTGCTGTGAAGGGTCCATTAAAATACCACAGAGTTTACAGTCAACACTGATACCAGTCCAGACTCTTCACCTCCAACACCTTCAGTCTGATTATTCTCATCAAAAACAGTCCAGTCAATTTGGACAATATTTCAATTTAGACCATATTTTAGTTATTTTCAACCACATTTTAGTTATTTAGGACCATACTGTAGTCATTTTAGACTATATTTTAGTCAGTTTAGACCATATTTTGGTGCATATTTTAGTTATTTTGAACCATATGTGAGTCATTTTGGACCATTTTCTGTCATTTTAACCATATTATAGTCATTTAGGACCATATTTAAACTATTCTAGTTCATATTTAAGTTATTGTAGATCATAATTTTGTTATTTCACACCATATTTAAGTCTCTTTGGTCTGAGTTATTTAAATGCATCCACACAAACGCTGAACAACCCTCGGATGCCTTGGCGGCTGTTATCTTTGAGGTGACCTTCTCCTGGTTCCCCCTGAAAGGTCAGAGCAGCCAATCAGCACGCAGATCCACAAATAAATTAACTCTAATCTGTGTGGCCAATCACGGGGCAGGCAGCCGAATAAATTATCCTTTATCTTCCAATCGAGGAACAACAGGCGCAGGAAGCTATCGGTTCTCACACACACACTTAGACACACAATGAAACATACGTGTTTGTTGAAGGTGATTAATGATGATCAACAGGAAGCAGAGGTCAACATTTTCCAAACACACATTTTAGCCGCGTGTTGTTCACTGTTCTCAATGTAACACACACACACACACACACACTAGAACACACCTACACAGACACACACACAGACACACACACACAAAGGTGTTGTGGGTGAGAATGTTCCTGAATTTAACCTCTAACCTTCCAGCTGAGACTCCTTCAACTAATCACAACTAATCTGACAGACATGGATGTGATGTGACGTTCTGAGAGTGTGTGTGTGTGTGTGTGTGTGTGTGTGTGTGTGTGTGTGTGTGTGTGTGTGTGTGTGTGTGTGTTACTGTGTGTAATTATCTGACTGGGTCAAACAGTGTCTGTTGTGTCCACAGACATTCACTTCTACCCGAAACAACCAGCAGCTGTTTTTGGGTCATATCACATAAAAACCAAATATAAAAGTTCCTCCTCAGAGCATCGGGATCTTCATCTCCAGTAATGATCGTATTGTCTGTATGTTGTTGGATTTCTATTTCTGGATAATTTCACTTAAAAAAAACAAACAAGATATCAGATATTAATCAGGAATCTTTACAATTGTCAGTAGGTCTACTCTAGAACTTTCTCCAGGCCACGTTCTTCTTTCCTGCTTCCAGTATTTAGGTTTAGTGTCACTTAGAACATTCCAGGTTCTAGACAAAGTGGTTCCAGACTCGTCTAAAATGACTAAAATCTTTTAAAAAATGACTTGAGTCGTCCAAAATGACTAAAACTTTATCAAAAGGACTCCAGACTTCAAAGTTGTTGGTAGGTCTACTCTAGAACTTTCTCCAGTTGTTGGTAGGTCTACTCTAGAACTTTCTCCAGTTGTTGGTAGGTCTACTCTAGAACTTTCTCCAGTTGTTGGTAGGTCTACTCTAGAACTTTCTCCAGTTGTTGGTAGGTCTACTCTAGAACTTTCCCCAGCTGTCGTTAGGTCTACTCTAGAACTTTCTCCAGTTGTCGGTAGGGCTGCTCTAGAACTTTCTACAGTTGTCGGTAGGGCTGCTCTAGAACTTTCTACAGTTGTCGGTAGGGCTGCTCTAGAACTTTCTACAGTTGTCGGTAGGTCTGCTCTAGAACTTTCTACAGTTGTCGGTAGGGCTGCTCTAGAACTTTCTACAGTTGTCGGTAGGTCTGCTCTAGAACTTTCTACAGTTGTCGGTAGGGCTGCTCTAGAACTTTCTACAGTTGTCGGTAGGTCTACTCTAGAACTTTCTCCAGGAGACGTTCTCCTTTCTTGCTTCCAGTCTTTAAGTTCAGTCTCACTTAGAACATTCATCTTTAGTAGATTTAATGATCAGAGTTCTACCTTCATAATGTGAATATTTCCAGAGTTCCAGGTCCTTGAAGCCCATACAGGAGAACGTCCCCTGGACAAAGCTCTAGAGTAGATCCACCAATGACAGTGTGGGACCTTCGCGCTCGTCCGTAGCGACCTGAAACTCGGCCGGACGACTCGTCATTACGATATCTACATTCTTGCTCGTCTGCCCGGACGACCACCGCTCAGAAAGACATATTAAACTAGAAAAGCACTCGGAAAGCGCAGACCTCCGCCAGGCCATCTGTCTGTCTGTCTGTCTGTTAACAGCATAACTCAAAAAGTCATGGACAGATTGTATTGAGTTTCAACATTTGTGCAGAAAGCATAACATGCATGTACAGTGTAACAGCACAGTGTTTTGCAGGCGGCGCCGCCGCACGCACGTACCGTTGCGCGCGCGTGTGACGGTACCGCACGGGTCGCCGCCGCTTCGTTTTCGTCGGTCCCGACGGGAAGCCCGAACCTGCCGCAGGGGATTCGGCCGTCGCCCGGGATCGTTGCAGCGACCTCTGTCTGTACAATTGAGAGATGGTCTGGCGGCCATCTCTCAATTGTACAAAGTCCTTCAAAAAAATCCTGGATCCAGACGGTGATCCGGATCACCTCCAAAATCTAATCGATTGTTACTTTTGGCCTTCCGGACATTCTGTAAAAATTTGGTGAAAATCCGTCTATGACTTTTTGAGTTATGCTGTTAACCCACACAGACACACAGACACACACACACACAGACACACACACACACACACACAGACACACAGACACACAAACAAACAAACTCCGTGATTACATTACCTCCTGGCGGAGGTAATGATTTCTTACCAATTTAAAACAACGAATAACTTCTCGGTTCTCAACCTGCAGGAGGCCGCCATCTTGTGTCATTGCGCATCGTTTTCGCGCAGGTTTCAGTTTCCGGTTGGGGTTCGTGTGGATGTTGAGCGATGTCGATTCCGACTCTAACCATTTATTTATATTTATTGCTTCGGTTCCCAACTTTCCTTAGGGGTCTCGCTTCGATCACTCAATGACAGTACAGAGGGGGCTATAATGGATAATGAAGAGTTTCATTTCCGATTTTTCTTATTATTCGATGTTTGGAGGTTCGATTCCCACATCTCCACACAGGTCTCAGTTTGGATCACACAGGTTATTAGGGCAGACGCTTGGGTTTTGTTATCAAGGAATATTCTCAGGGATGATGTGGTCTTAGGACTTTTTTGGTATGACATTTTTGTGATATTTTTGTGCTAACTAATATAGACTTGGTATGATGATGATGATGATATTATATCTCATATTTGCTTATCAGAGATAAGTTTATTTCAATGTTAGATAGATGATACTAGTAATAATGTACATAGTTATGTTAAAAATTATCTCAGGATGATCTCAGGATGATGATCTCAGTGCTACTGGAGGACTTGATGTTACATTTAAATTTTCAATGTTATTTCTGTAGAGTTGCCATATTAAAAGTGATCATAATGATCTCAGGATGATGATCTAAGTCTTACTGGAGTGTAGTATTAAAGTTACACAAGATATAATTAAAGATTTTTTAAAAAGTGACTTTTTAATCAATTTTATTTTTTGCTTCAACTAAAAAAAAACGCCATGAATTACGGACGACCAGAAATTTGTACGGACTACCAAAAATTTGGATTTGGCAGGAGTTGGTCGTCCGTAATTTGCTGTACGGACGACCAAGGATTTTGACGAAGGTCCCACACTGCAATGACCGTACAGTCAGTAAAGCAGTTGTAGTTTGTTTCCACCTGAACTTTAGCTGGTGATTATTTACACATCTGGCTTCCTGTCTTTCACCATCAGTCGAAATGAAATGTGTTTGGACGTTACCTTGGTGACAGACTGAAGGACACTTGTGGTTTCGACATCCCAGAGTTCGACCACAGCTCTGGTCACATGGGGGGCAGTTACCGGGGCAACACTGGAACACAAGGCAAATGGACATTTCGTCTCTGACATTTAAACCAGCTGTGACATTAAAACGGGAGAAAAAGATTTAATCCAGACAGCGGCCATCACCTCAGACGGTCCGGCCGACCTTTCATCAGATCGGACAGATTAGATCCATCAGCTGACATTTACCAGCAGTAAACACACCGAACGGAAGCTTTCTGTTATAACGGACGATGTTCTGAGCTCAGTACAGACGTATGGATCAGATTTATACCTGTACAGGTGTGCATAAATCAGATTTATACCTGTTCAGGTGTGTATGAATCAGATTCATACCTGTACAGGTGTGTTAAAGGTGTGGTTGTAGACTCACCTTCCTCCTGCACTGGTGTCTCTGGCAGCTTCTAGTTTTTGGACATTTGGAGTCACACAGGTATTCCTTATGACAGGGCATCAGCTTCCTGTGTTTACCACACCTGCACTCCTTCTCCACCTCCTGCACACCACAGAGAGTGTGTTAGTGTGTTTGACTACACACTCCACCGGTGTGTATTAGCGGTGTGCATTAGCGATGTGTATTAGCGGTGTGCATTAGCCGCGTGCATTAGCCGCGTGCATTAGCCGCGTGCATTAGCCGCGTGCATTAGCGGCGTGCATTAGCGATGTGTATTAGCGGTGTGCATTAGCCGCGTGCATTAGCCACGTGCATTAGAGTGTATTAGCGGTGTGCATTAGCGATGTGCATTAGCGGTGTGCATTAGCCGCGTGCATTAGCCGCGTGCATTAGCCGCGTGCATTAGCCGCGTGCATTAGAGTGTATTAGCGGTGTGCATTAGCGATGTGTATTAGCGGTGTGCATTAGCGGTGTGCATTAGCCGCGTGCATTAGAGTGTATTAGCGGTGTGCATTAGCGATGTGTATTAGCAGTGTGCATTAGCCGCGTGCATTAGCCGCGTGCATTAGCCGCGTGCATTAGAGTGTATTAGCGGTGTGCATTAGCGGTGTGCATTAGCGGTGTGCATTAGCCGTGTGCATTAGCCGTGTGCATTAGCCGTGTGCATTAGCCGCGTGCATTAGAGTGTATTAGCGGTGTGCATTAGCGGTGTGCATTAGCGGTGTGCATTAGCCGTGTGCATTAGCCGTGTGCATTAGCCGTGTGCATTAGCCGTGTGCATTAGAGTGTATTAGCGGTGTGCATTAGCGGTGTGCATTAGCCGTGTGCATTAGCCGTGTGCATTAGCCGTGTGCATTAGCCGTGTGCATTAGCCGTGTGCATTAACCCTGTGTATTAGCGGTGTGCATTAGTGGTCTGCATTAGCTGTGTGCATTAGCGGTGTGTATTAGCAGTGTGTATTAGCGGTGTGTATCAGCGGTGTGCATTAGCGGTGTGTATTAGCCACGTGCATTAGCCGCGTGCATTAGAGTGTATTAGCGGTGTGCATTAGCGATGTGCATTAGCCACGTGCATTAGCCGCGTGCATTAGCCACGCGCATTAGAGTGTATTAGCGGTGTGCATTAGTCGTGTGCATTAGCCGTGTGCATTAGCCGTGTGCATTAGCCGTGTGCATTAGCGGTGTGTATCAGCGGTGTGCATCAGCGGTGTGCATTAGCGGTGTGCATTAGCGGTGTGTATCAGCGGTGTGCATCAGCGGTGTGCATTAGCTGTGTGCATTAGCTGTGTGCATTAGCCGTGTCCTCACCTGTCTGCAGGTCTCACAGCTTCCTCGGTGACACCTCATTGAACAGGTGTGTTTTAAACAGGAAAGACGGCGGTCGCAGGTGTCTCCACATGGCATCACTTCCTCTGTACACGGCAGAGAGGACTCTACACAAACACACGCTGATCAGCGACCGACAACACACCGCTACATGACGATTCGTTGTAGTCTGGACACAGCTACTCATTCAGTGGTTTATTTAATAACTTTATAACACTATTTTGTTTTATCAGAACTCTTGTGTTCTTTCAGTTTACTGTCTTCAGTATGAATCTAGAACGTATTAAACCACTGAATGAGGCGTGTCCAGACCTTTAACTGCTGCTGACTGTTGATGAAATTAAAGCTAATACAGTTAAATCACTGGCGTCAGAACAAAAGCTGAAGCTTCGTACTGGTCTTGCCGCAGGGACATGTTCTGCTGACGGACCGAGGACACGGAGGACAAACTCCATCATGACAAACCTCCTCACAGGTGTGATTTCCACATGGCAGGGGAGATCCACACACCTGGAAAAGACATTAGCATGACATGGACGTGTCCTCAGCATTTACAGCTCGAAGTACTACTTTATGGAAGTGATGATCTGAAGGAGTTCCTACCTGCTGACAATTCCACCGAGGGCTGGAGCAGGGTCGCTCTGCCTTCTGTCGGCCACAAACACAACTCTGAACGCTGACTCTGGGACAGGGACGGCATTCTGACGGACAGGAAGACACAGTAAACATCTGGAGTCAACGAGCAGGTGGGGTTAGTAGGGGTAGGGGTAGTAGAGTTAGTAGAGGTAGGGGTAGTAGAGGTAGGAGTAGTAGGGGTAGTAGAGGTAGGGGTAGTAGAGCTAGTAGTGGTAGGGGTAGTAGAGGTAGTAGAGGTAGGAGTAGTAGAGGTAGCAGTAGTAGGGGTAGTAGAGGTAGGGGTAGTAGAGCTAGTAGAGGTAGGGGTAGTAGAGGTAGCAGTAGTAGGGGTAGTAGAGCTAGTAGAGGTAGGGGTAGTAGAGGTAGCAGTAGTAGGGGTAGTAGAGGTAGGGGTAGTAGAGCTAGTAGAGGTAGGGGTAGTAGAGGTAGCAGTAGTAGGGGTAGTAGAGCTAGTAGAGGTAGGGGCGGCATAGCTCAGTGGGTAGAGTGGCCGTCTTGTAACTGGAAGTTTGCCGGTTCGATCCTCAGCCTGCAGAGCTCATGTCGAGGTGTCCCTGAGCAAGACACCGAACCCCTAACTGCTCCTGATGGGTTGTGGTTAGCGCCTTGCATGGCAGCTTCTGCCATCAGTGTGTGAATGTGTGTGTGAATGGGTAAATGTGATGTATCATGTATGTATAAATACAAACATTTACCATTTTACCATTTAGTAGAGTTGGTAGGGGTAGTAGGGGTAGTAGAGGTAGGAGTAGTAGGGGTAGTAGAGGTAGGAGTAGTAGGGGTAGTAGAGGTAGGAGTAGTAGAGGTAGCAGTAGTAGGGGTAGTAGAGGTAGTAGAGGTAGCAGTAGTAGGGGTGGTAGAGGAAGGGGTAGTAAGGGTAGGGGTAGTAGAGGTAGGGGTAGTAAGGTTAGTAGAGGTAGGGGTTGTCGGGTTAATATGGGTAGGGTTGCAGTCACTGCAAGGGTTGGTAGTGGTAGGGTTAGTGGGGGTTGGGTCACAGTTACTGAATTGTTAGGGTTGGGGTGGGTAGAGTTGGTGTTGTGTACCTGTGTGGCAGGGCTGTGAACAGGTTAGGGTTAGTAGGGTTAGAGGTAGTGGGGGTAGGGTCAGTAGGATTTGGGTTGGTGTTGCCTACCTGTGTGGCAGGGCTGTGAACAGTTTAGGGTTAGTGGGGGTAGGGTCAGTCGAGGTAGGGTTTGGGTTGGTGTTGCATACCTGTATGGCAGGGCTGTGAACAGGTTAGGGTTAGTAGGGTTAGAGTTAGTGGGGGTAGGGTCAGTAAAGGCAGGGTTCGTAGGGTTAGGGTTAGTGGGGGTAGGGTCAGTAGAGCTTGGGTTTCGCAGGGTTAGGGTTAGTGGGGGTAGGGTCAGTAGGATTTGGGTTGGTGTTGCCTACCTGTGAGGCAGGGCTGTGAACAGTTTAGGGTTAGTGGGGGTAGGGTCAGTAGGATTTGGGTTGGTGTTGCCTACCTCTGAGGCAGGGCTGTGAACAGTTTAGGGTTAGTGGGGGTAGGGTCAGTAGAGGTAGGGTTCGTAGGGTTTGGTTTGGTGTTGCATACCTGTATGGCAGGGCTGTGAACAGGTGTGCTGTCTGCAGGGCAACAACTTGCCACACTGCTGCTGACACGACCAGGCCTGGAGGGAGAAGAAAGCCAACAATCAGGAAGCCTTTCCTTCAGGAAAACACTCCAAACACACCCAAAGCCTTCTTCTGACGGTTTACCTTGTTGCTGCAGCGGCGGGGGAGGGGCTTAGCTTTCCCACACATACATGGCACGGACACCATCTTAGGACACGGAGGGCATGGACCTGAAGACACACACATGAACCTGACTTCATTTCACCAGGCTACATGTTCAATCTCAACAACACATGCAGAAACAATCTGAAACTAACATTACTGTTGTAAAAGTCATCCAAACTCAATCACAATTTGGCCAAAAATATTTAAAACCTGTTCAAGATGCCTTTAAACTGGTCCAGAATTAGACCCTCCAGAAAAATGCGGGCTAAAATCCTTGATTATGCGAATAAATATGTGGGGTTTTTATGCCATTTTATGCGGGGAAATTGCGGAAAGTTGCAAAGTATGTGAATAGTTGTGAAATATGCAAAAAGATGTGAAATATGTAAGAACTGGGAAAAAAGGTGATTCTTCTCCTACATCCTGTTACTAGACAACCACTAAGTTGTTGTTTGAGTCCTTTGTGTTCAGCAAACCTTTTGCTGTGATTGCAAACCATACTCATATTTTTTGGTCATGCAATAGAATAAGACCCTATTGGACTGAAATTGGATCATTGATTGAACAAATTTTAGGTTTAAAATTACCACAAACAATGTTCATATTGTACTTGGGAGATCTGCCAACAGGCTTTGCAAATAATGACAAATATTTATTAAAAATTCTTATTGCTACAGCAAAGAAGGCAATCACTCGCAAATGGCTTCAATACAATCCACCATGTGTTGAGGACTGGATTGAAATTACAAAGGAAACACACAATTTGGAAAGGTTAACATTTATGCTGAGACTACAATCAGACCTTTACTCCGCCAGATGGGGCAAATGGATAAGACATTATCAAAATGTTTAACACAGTTGAATTTACTGTTGCGGACACTACGAGTATTAAATATGTGGACATGCCATTATATGTAGACGTATGTCAACTATAATAATGCAAGCTTTTTATGTCGACTGTAATTGTTATGTTCTTGTTTACTTGTTTACTTTTTTGGAAAGTGAAAAAGACCAATAAAAATTAAGTATAAAAAAAAAAAAAAAACCTTTTGCTGTGCTTCGTCGTGGAGAAGTGCTGCAACACGGTTGATTTTCTTCGGTGCTCCAGAACGATGTTGCACGGGGTGCAAAAAAGTTTCCCCTCACTTCCATGCAGTAAATCTGGGTACTGCTTTGCCCGGTCTCTGGCTGAAATATTCGTAGGTAAATGTGATCTTTGAGCATTCGCCATTCTTGTTTTTCGTCTCTGAGCGCCGTGCTCCCAGTGTTGCCAACTTCTCAGTAAGGAAAGTCGCTGCTGGCTGTCCTAAAAGTCGCTAGAAGCCGCTAAATGACGTCATCGCCTAATTTGCATATTTCCCAATTTGCATGTAATTGTAATCAACATTGTAGGAGAGAGGAATAACGTTGTGGAAGAGACCAAAAAGTGAGTATAAAACACCCAAAATATGTTTTTGTACTGGAGGCTAAATGCTGTGGTTTATTTTAGTATGACAGTGAAGAAACATTTTCAATTATATCCCGCTCTGTAAGTCTGGATGGGAGCTATAGTGAATGTGTATGCGTGATTCACCTGCCGTCTGGCCACGGTGTGATGTGTCCTCTAATCAGACACGGACTGCTGTGGGGTTACTGGACTGACAGTCTGTGCTCTGGGAGGGGGAGAAGCTCACAGCAGCACCTGCTGCTGGTTGAGGACAGTAACTGCAGAATGAGCCCAGTTTTCCTATTAGAGTCTCCAAAACGGCAGAAAAAGTCGCTAGATTTGTTGCTAGTCGCTTTTGACAAAAAAAAGTCGCTAGGAAGCTTTGGAAAGTCGCAAGATTTAGCGAGAAAGTCGCTAAGTTGGCAACACTGGCGCCGCGCTCCACATCAGCTCGTGCTTCTGGTGTGTGTGTGTGTGTGTGTGTGTGTGTGTGTGTGTGTGAATGCGTGAACTGATGATGTCAGGCCGGGCGTCACATAAAAACTCACAACTCCATTTATATCGGTTATAGTTTTCTCATTTTATGCAGAAACTGTGAAATCAAGCGGGACCTGCATATTTCTCTTTTTTTTCGTGGAAATGTGAGATTCTTGCAGGAATTATGCGCTGTTTTGCGGGGATTATGCGGCCTTTGGGGAAATAATTGACCCCCGCAAAATCAGCGGCATTTTGGTGATGAATGCAGGAATTCTGGAGGGTCTACAGAATGAAAAAACTAGCTTAGCTTGTTCAAAATGGCACAAAGGCTGTAAAGAAAAGACATTAAAGCTGCCTGAAAGTTTTAAACTCGTCCAAAATAAATCAAAACTTGCTGAAAAAGTCTCAAAACTTCCTGTAAATCTACTGAACTTCTGCCTGAAACTACTGACCACATGTACAAAACAACTCAAAGCAGTCCAGTGTGCCTCCAAATGTGTTTAAAATGTCCAAAATGACTTAAAACCTGTTGAAGATGCCTTTAAAGTTGACCAGATTGACTTTGAACGTGATAAAAATGATTCTAAACTTGCCCACTGTGAACTGAAAATAAAATAGTCCGTGTTTGCTGTGGTTGGACGGGTAAAATGAATCATCAACATCGCAGTGAAAACAACATGGATCAGTGCTGTCACGGAGCTGACACCTGTGAGGTAATTATGGGATGTGAGCGGTTACCGGGGTGACAGAGCAGCAGGCAGGTGTGTCCACAGGTGGGTTTGAGCTCCTTCTGACACACCGACCCACAGGAGTGAGGAACCAGCCAGGGGTCGGCTGGAGGATCCTGCAGCTTCCCACAGTAGCACATGTACCTGAAGGCAGCACAAACACCGTTAAGGTTTGTGGAGAACGTTTCCTGAAGTTTGTTCTGCTCAGAAGAACCAGACAGGAACGTCAGAGGAACATTCATCTGGAGAGAAACCTCAATGGAGTCATTCTAAATGATTCAACATTCCATCTCTACTGTTCTTATCAAGCACACCTTTAAATACCAAGAAAGAAAAATACATGAGACAGACTCCAACAGGTAGGGCTGGGCAAAAAAATCGACTTAATCGATTTATCGAATTTGTTGCTAAAAAAGATTTTTATTTTGCAAACTCGAGTTTTTCCCCCGCAGTTTTCCGGCATCTTTCGCTTTTCCGTCCGCCCATTCCTCGTGGGCTTCCGTAGCCCCCCTTCCCCGTGGCAGCGGCAACATGTAACAGAGAACTCATTCAAAAGAAAGGCACAGCTAACTCAATCATTTGGAACTGGTTCGGTTTTGATGCTTCAGATGAACAACAGACAAAGCCTCGCTGCAAAGTATATTTAAAACTTCAGTGTACCGCCGGCGGTACACCTACTAATTTGCACAGGAATTTCAAGAATGTCCGAAGGCTCCAAACGCGATTATACAAACACTATACGTCGATGGAAAGCTTAGATTCTCATGAATCCGCCGGTATAAACCACTTTCAGATGCGATTACCACAGCGGGTAATATAAACACATTTGTCCGACAAATAACGAATATCCATCCATCCGTTCTCTGTACACGGCTTCAACGTACACAGCACGACTCACATTTCCGGGTTCATTATTACACACAGATGAAAATATTCCACAAAAAACGGCCATAATCCAACCTTGGACATCCAGACGAAACAAGCCAGTAAACTATTTTGTCCAAAACATGTCCTGAAGTCGGTATAAAATCCACGAATCGGTCCTTTTCAAGGAAATGCACCTCGTGATGTGCGTCCAATATTCCCTGTATTTCTCGTCATATTTTTTATTTACAAATAGAATATTAGCGATTTTTTGTACTGAAAATGGCTGGAATTGACTGCAGCTGTTGAAAGTGTTAGATGCAAGGTACTTTGTACCCAGTCGCAAGTATTTCGCCGATGTGGCGCTGCCTCACCTGTACAATACCACTCGGCAAAAGATCCGCAACGAACTGGAGGAGGTGGCCGGACAATGCAGCCGTACATGAGCCTCACAGTGCAACGACAGCTGGACCATGCACAGCATCTGCCTCCAGACAGCATATTTCTCCGATTACCACACCGGTGAAATAATTGCCCACAGATTAAAAGATGCTCTCAGTTCCTGGGGAAATTGTTGAATTACAGAGCCTCATTAACTTGCGTCATTAACTTGTTCATTAAATTGTTTACATGCGTTTTTTTTATTCTGAGGACAATTACAGCAATAAAGTTACTTTTGACAAAATATCTGATGCCTGCAGTAATTTTTAAGTGCATTGAAAGAAAAAATCGAAAATCGAATCGAAACTCGAATTTTTCTTTCAAAAAAATCGGAGATTTTTTTTAGACCAAATCGCCCAGCCCTACCAACAGGTGTTTCTGATCACCTGAATGTAGCAGTATGGAGCCCCCTGCTGGAGGACAGCAGCAACGCACCTTCATCTGTACGGCACATTTTATCAACTTGACCAAAGGTACTCTAAACCTGTCCACAAGTACCATAAGTGTGTCAAGTTACCCTACCTATCCAAAGGTACTCTAAACCTGTCCACAAGTACCATAAGCCTGTCAAGTTACCCTACCTATCTAAAGGTACTCTAAACCTGTCCACAAGTACCATAAGTCTGTCTGAAGTTACCCTACCTATCCAAAGGTACTCTAAACCTGTCCACAAGTACCATAAGCCTGTCTCAAGTTACCCTACCTATCCAAAAGCACACTAAACCTGTCCACAAGTACTCTAAACTTGTCCAAAAGTACTATAAATCTGCCCAAACATATTTTAAACTTGTCCACAACTACTCTAAACCTGTCCAAATGTACTATAAATGTGTCCACAAATGCTCTAAACCTATCCGAACGTACTATGAACCTGTCAAAAGTTACTTTGAACCTGTGTACAAGTACTTTAAACCTGCCTAAAAACACTTAACCTGTTCAAAAGTACTAAAAATCTGTTCAAAAAATACTGTTACCCTACCTATCCAAATTTTATTTAGTAACATAATGTTTTGATTTTATTGTTGTTGCTACTTTTGTTTTATATATTTTGATAATTTTATCTTGAATAAGTTATATATAAATGTATGTGTAATTCTGATGTATTTTATTAACTAAGGTTAATTTTTTGAATTTGTTTAATATACTGTTTTATATTCATTATATATGTTGTATCTGCCCAGGGACTGCAGATGGAAATTAGCAAACAGCTATAATCTGGTGCAAAGCATCTTTTCTTTTTAAGATTAATGTGTTTGTATATTGTCCCTGTTAACTAAACTAATAAACTAAACTGTAAACTTGTTCAAAAGTGCTCTAAACGTGTCCAAAAGTAGTATAAACCTGTCTAAAGTTACTTTACACCTGTCTACAAGTATTTTAAAACTGTCCACAAGTACTTTAAACCCGTCCAAAAGTACTATAAACCTGTCTAAAGTTACTTTAAACTCGTCCAAAAGCATTTCAAATCTGTTCAAAAATACTTTAAATCAATCCAAAAGTGCTCTAAACCTGTCCGAAAGTACTTTAGATCTGTCCAGAATTACTCTAAACTTCTCTAAAAGACTGATAATGAGGAGGAGTGTTCTGTTTCCAGGAGGACGGCGGTTCAGACGTACCTGTTGGGCGTGGCACTGGGCGGATATTCTGCCCGACACTTTGGGCTGAGGACAGAAAATCAGAAACATCAGAGCTGGAACTGTTTCATCTGTCAGTTCTGTCTGAAGACGATTATTTTATACGATGTTGAGTCTTATTCAACTGATCATTGCAACTCCAGAGAAGATTCAACGACACAGAAAGCAGCAGGTTTCTCAAAACTCCACACAACTCGTTCAAAGTAATTTAAAAAAACTCCAAATTTAACTCAACATTTGCAAAAATTATTTAAAAGTACCCCATAACAACCAAAAATACGCCCAAAATGTCTCACAGTGCATCTGAAATTACTCAAATCTTGTCTTAAGTGCTTTAAACTTCCCCAAAATGACGCAAAATATGTTAAAAAAGCCTCCAACTCTGTCAATAGTCATTTATACAGAACAAATGCCATTGACGGTTCAGTCTGGTGGACTACAGTCAGTCTAATGGTTCAGTCTGGTGGGCTACAGTCAATCTGGTGGACAACAGTCAGTCTGATGGTTCAGTTTAGTGGGCAACAGTCGGTCTGATGGTTCAGTTTAGTGGGCAACAGTCGGTCCGATGGTTCAGTTTAGTGGACAACAGTCGGTCTGATGGTTCAGTTTAGTGGGCAACAGTCAGGCTAAGGGTTCAGTTTAGTGGACAACAGTCAGCCTAAGGGTTCAGTTTAGTGGACTACAGTCAGTCTGATGCTTCAGTTTAATGGACAACAGTCGGTCTGATGCTTCAGTTTAGTGGACTATAGTCGGTCTAATGGTTCAGTCTGGTGGACTACAGTCGGTCTAATGGTTCAGTCTGGTGGACTCCAGTCGGTCTGATGCTTCAGTTTAGTGGACAACAGTCGGTCTAATGGTTCAGTCTGGTGGACTCCAGTCGGTCTGATGCTTCAGTTTAGTGGACAACAGTCGGTCTAATGGTTCCGTCTGGTGGACTACAGTCGGTCTGATGCTTCAGTTTAGTGGACAACAGTCAGTCTAATGGTTCCGTCTGGTGGACTACAGTCGGTCTGATGCTTCAGTTTAGTGGACAACAGTCGGTCTGATGCTTCAGTTTAGTGGACAACAGTCGGTCTAATGGTTCAGTCTGGTGGACTATAGTCGGTCTAATGGTTCAGTCTGGTGGACTATAGTCGGTCTAATGGTTCAGTCTGGTGGACTATAGTCGGTCTAATGGTTCAGTCTGGTGGACTACAGTCGGTCTGATGCTTCAGTTTAGTGGACAACAGTCGGTCTGATGCTTCAGTTTAGTGGACAACAGTCAGTCTAATGGTTCCGTCTGGTGGACTACAGTCGGTCTGATGCTTCAGTTTAGTGGACAACAGTCGGTCTGATGCTTCAGTTTAGTGGACAACAGTCGGTCTAATGGTTCAGTCTGGTGGACTATAGTCGGTCTAATGGTTCAGTCTGGTGGACTACAGTCGGTCTAATGGTTCAGTTTAGTGGACAACAGTCGGTCTAATGGTTCAGTCTGGTGGACTATAGTCGGTCTAATGGTTCAGTCTGGTGGACTACAGTCGGTCTAATGGTTCAGTCTGGTGGACTCCAGTCGGTCTGATGCTTCAGTTTAGTGGACAACAGTCGGTCTAATGGTTCCGTCTGGTGGACTACAGTCGGTCTGATGCTTCAGTTTAGTGGACAACAGTCAGTCTAATGGTTCCGTCTGGTGGACTACAGTCGGTCTGATGCTTCAGTTTAGTGGACAACAGTCGGTCTGATGCTTCAGTTTAGTGGACAACAGTCGGTCTAATGGTTCAGTCTGGTGGACTATAGTCGGTCTAATGGTTCAGTCTGGTGGACTATAGTCGGTCTAATGGTTCAGTCTGGTGGACTATAGTCGGTCTAATGGTTCAGTCTGGTGGACTACAGTCGGTCTGATGCTTCAGTTTAGTGGACAACAGTCGGTCTGATGCTTCAGTTTAGTGGACAACAGTCGGTCTGATGCTTCAGTTTAGTGGACAACAGTCAGTCTAATGGTTCCGTCTGGTGGACTACAGTCGGTCTGATGCTTCAGTTTAGTGGACAACAGTCGGTCTGATGCTTCAGTTTAGTGGACAACAGTCGGTCTAATGGTTCAGTCTGGTGGACTATAGTCGGTCTAATGGTTCAGTCTGGTGGACTACAGTCGGTCTAATGGTTCAGTTTAGTGGACAACAGTCGGTCTAATGGTTCAGTCTGGTGGACTATATTCGGTCTAATGGTTCAGTCTGGTGGACTACAGTCGGTCTAATGGTTCAGTCTGGTGGACTACAGTCAATCTGGTGGACAACAGTCGGTCTGATGGTTCAGTTTAGTGGACAACAGTCGGTCTAATGGTTCAGTCTGGTGGACTACAGTCAATCTGGTGGACAACAGTCGGTCTGATGGTTCAGTTTAGTGGACAACAGTCGGTCTAATGGTTCAGTCTGGTGGACTACAGTCAATCTGGTGGACAACAGTCGGTCTGATGGTTCAGTTTAGTGGACAACAGTCGGTCTAATGGTTCAGTCTGGTGGACTCCAGTCGGTCTGATGCTTCAGTTTAGTGGACAACAGTCGGTCTGATGCTTCAGTTTAATGGACAACAGTCGGTCTGATGGTTCAGTTTAATGGACAACAGTCGGTCTGATGGTTCAGTTTAGTGGCCAACAGTCGGTCTAATGGTTCATTCTGGTGGACTACAGTCAATCTGGTGGACAACAGTCGGTCTGATGGTTCAGTTTAGTGGACAACAGTCGGTCTAATGGTTCAGTCTGGTGGACTACAGTCGGTCTGATGCTTCAGTTTAGTGGACAACAGTCGGTCTGATGCTTCAGTTTAGTGGACAACAGTCGGTCTGATGCTTCAGTTTAATGGACAACAGTCGGTCTGATGCTTCAGTTTAGTGGACAACAGTCGGTCTGATGCTTCAGTTTAATGGACAACAGTCGGTCTGATGCTTCAGTTTAATGGACAACAGTCGGTCTAATGCTTCAGTTTAATGGACAACAGTCGGTCTGATGCTTCAGTTTAATGGACAACAGTCGGTCTGATGCTTCAGTTTAATGGACAACAGTCGGTCTGATGCTTCAGTGTAGTGGACAACAGTCGGTCTGAGGGTTCCGTTTCCTCCTCACCAGGGCCACGGATGCTGTTTCTGCCCAAAGTCATCGTCAGTAACGGAGGAGACCAGGAACACCGAGTCTTTGGCCCATTTCTGGATGCAGGGCAGGTGGAAGAGAGAGAAACAGCTGCAGCAGCTCCACACCTAGACGGATGGAGGAAGGTTACAGTCTGAAGGCTACAGCCAGAAGGTTACAATCAGAAGGTTGCAGCCGTTAGGTTACAGTCGACATGTTTTAAAACCATTTGTCGTCATACCTGCTGTGTCCTCTTGACCGAAGCAATGCAGATCAGACAGGTGAGGGCTCCAGACTGGAACAGGTCGCTGAGGTACTGACCGGTCCGGGCCAGACCTGTGGCATCCCCTCCTGGACACACAGAGGCACTGCACCTCATAATCTGAACCTTCACACCTCATAAACCTGCTAGACGCAGCTCAAAGCGACCGGACTTCGCTCAGACTGTTACTGTTGTCACAGTAACCTCACCTGTCTGGTTGGTGTAGGTGGTGAAGGTGGACGCCAGGATCTGTCCTCTCTTCCCGTCCTGACGCTCCCTGTCGTCGTCGTCTTCATCGTCAGAGGAGGAGGAGCTGACATGGCTCTCGACCAATCGCTGAGCGGCGGCCTGGTTGGACTTCCTGATCTCCTCGAACTTGTCCAGTGGGGCGGAGCCTGTTGGTGACAGAGAAGGTCAGAACCTCCTGACAGTGGACGAGGGAAGCATCGTGGATTAATCCCTCTGGACTCACCATGTGGAGCTTCAGTCCTGCCTCCTCGGCCACCTCCGGGTCGAAACCTGGCGCCCTGAGCCTCCTGGCTCCGCCCCCGACCACGGCCTTGCTGTCGCCAGACCGGCTCCATGGCAACCGCCTCAGAACTCTGCACAAGCGTGGGTGAATCAGAGACGTTTCATCACAGAAAGAAAACATTTACGGTGACTGGAGACATGACTTCTGCACATTCATGCTCTGTACCAGGAGACAAAAACTTCCCCAAACATGACACCAATGTCAAAAAAAGGAACGTCACCAAACTCACTAAAACACATCAATTTATCTGAAATATAACTGCAACTTAAACGTGACAAAAATTTGTGAGAAACATTTTACTATGTCAGATGTGCACCTGTCTACGTCACAAGTACACCTGAGCTCGGCAGCCGGACTTTTACCTGCCACGTTCACCTGCAGCAGCTACACGCTACACGCAAGGACTTCCACTGGAGCCTCAGCGACTCACCCTGTAGCCCGAGTTTAGCCCCACAGAGCCAGACTGGACCGGAGCCGAATGGACCGAGCCGTGTTCAGCCCCACAGTACCGGGACCGGTTCTGTGGGGCTGATCACGGCTCAGTCCGGTGCGTTAAATGCGGTCCAAACCGCTGGTAGCAGGCTAGCCGCGCTAAGCTAACACTCATTAGAAGAGAAGAAAAAGAAGCGAAACACAGCGGAAGTAGCTGCGGTAAACTCCCGGTGCTGCCGCCTAAACATGACGCGGAGGCTGCCGGTAATTTAACGGTTTCATTAAAAAAAACCACAGAAAACTTAATTTGACGGTCAGTTTGAAGTTAAAACTCACCCCAATGATCTCGTACACGTCAATGCCAAGTTGTCATGCGCAGAGCTTCGCGGTGCATGCTGGGACTTCCGGAAGTCTATAAAAAACTACACATCCCGTCACTGCTTTCATCCATAGACATATATACGCATCTATGTACACTGACAGTCAATAGAAACTTTGAGACCGTATTTTTCAACATAATTTTTATTTTGAAGCCCCAAACTGGATTTCTTCATATGAATCATTTGTTTAGCATATTGGCATACAGAAACAAAAATTTAAAGTTTCAAGAATGATTTCAAAATAAAGAATTTCACAAAAGAAAACGGCACCTGCCAAACACAAAGTCACAACAGTCAATACCGAGTATGGCCTCCATCTGCTTGGATGCAGGCAGCAATCCGTCGGCGCATGCTTTGGACCAGGCTTCTGATTGTGGGTTGGGAACAGCCCATACGCCTGGATACATCACTGTAGCTCAAAGCGGCCTCCACCATACCCAGTGCCCGGAGACGTTGTTCATGTGATAGACGCGGCATGATGCTGTTCACTGGACTAACAATGGTGGCCTTTTTTGGGCCTTTATATAGGCCTTCAAACCCATTCTCACATTGTGCAGATACTCACTGAGTATTGCTTGGTGTGTATTTGGTTCACTTTTGCAAAGTGACCAACCCATGTGCAATGAATCATGACAAAATGACAACTCATCATTATCTCAACTACCAGGGCACTAGATCATCAGTAAATCCACAATGAATCATTACAACCCCCCTACAAGTAGAATTCTGCCCACATTTCTACCTCAAAGTTTCTATTGACTGTCAGTATATATACGTCTATGAATTGAACGAAGAGCGGCGGAAGTAGCTGCGGTAAACTTCCGGTGCTGCTATTTTTTTAAAAATTTGGTATTTATGTTGAATAATAATAAATGAAATTCACTAAAAAAAATGTAAAAAAATATATATTAAATAACAATGACTACAAAGTTAAAGTTTATTACCTGAAGAATTTAAATACTGAAATTAGACTCTACAATATCCCTAATTATTTACATTTTCTCCATTATTTTAAATCATAAAATTAACATTATTTATTATACTTACCTGAATAATGTGAAACTATCAAACCAATCTGACAAATTTGAATATTAAACATTATTTCTATTTGACTGATTAATTTAAACATCAAGGTTTAGATCTTAAGATTTTGTGCACAAAAATCAAAATAAATCACGTGAACTCTATTTTTTTCAGTAGATTATTGAGGAAATAAAAGAACCATCTCAGATTTTCCTTATAAAATATTTATTCATTTACTTAACTGTTGGATTCATAGTGTTAGCTCAGTCAGCTAAAACAGGCCAGCTACAAGCTAAAGCTTCACATTGCAGTCTGTCTGAATGGAAGCTGGAAAAACGTCCAGAAATGTTCAGATACAACAGAAATATGGATTAAATAATGTGTGTAAAACGCTCAACAATATGAACCGTTCATGCAGTCTCAGGTCCAGTAAAACCAAGACAAGGCTCAAAAGGAGTCGTAAAACAGAACTAGGATCCTCCAGCAGCTGCGTCAGAGACCAGTCCCTGTATATGGGTCACCCGCTTAACCCGTTGAGCTATACGGGCGCCCGGAACTATTTGCTATTTTTGAAGATCCTGAAGGTTTCAAAAAAGAACCATCAGGGAACCTTGAGGGAATGTTCACTGATGGGTTCAGAATTATTCCAAAAAAATGAAAGAGAGTCGGGAATGAGGCAAATTGTTTCTTCACAAAGGTCTGGGCAACTTTTGAAGGTTCTCTGCTTTTTTTTAGTACATAACTATGATAGTACATAGTTACTAGAACATTCTAAGAAGCCTTGAGTATTTTTGAAGTTTTCCTGAAAGTCCTCTTGCGGTGTTTAAAACTAACTTTCAGAGAATGTTCTTGGGATGTTTCCCAAAGGTCTGGGCTTTATGGTTGGAAGCCCTTACGGTTCCCTGACAGTTTCACAACCTAACCTTTGGAACGTTCCTTGAGGATTTCTTAAAGATTTCACAAATTAAATTCTAGAAATGTTCTCCAAAGGTTCCCCAAAGGTTTCAACAACCAGCTTTAAGGGAGCATTCTGAGAGCTCTCAGGGAACCTTCAGGAAACATTCCAAGGTGGTCAGTACATCACTAGTGAATAGTTAGAAGAACGTTCAGGAGCAACCTGGGAATTATTTACCTTTTTTGAAGTTTCCCTGAAGGTTCTCTCATGGTTTTACAAAATAACCCTCAGGGAATTTTCTGAGAACATTCTGAGAATGTTCCCCGTAGGTCTCAGGGTTATGGTCAGAATCATATTTTTTCAGCAGCAAATACTAAACATTTCCCTTAAAAGGTCCCTGAAGTTTAAATTAAGATTCCCTGAGGGTTCCACAATCTAATTTTTGGAATATTCCTAGAAGATTTCTTAAAAGTTTCATTAACTAACTTCCGGAAAAGCTCTCCAAAGGTTCCCTAACAAACTTCAGGGAATGTTCCCTAAAGATTTGAGGTTATGGTCCACATCATATTTTTCAATACGTAAAACACAGTAAATAGTTCCCAGAAAGTTCCCTAGAGGTTCCTTTAAGACCCTGAAGTTCCCCTTAAGGTTCCCTGAGGGTTTGACAGACTACCTCGTGGGAATGTTCCCTGAATGTTCCCTGAATGTTCCCTGAAGGTTCCCTGAAGGTTTCACAAACTAACTTTGGGAAACGCTGCCTTCATAATCGAACAAATGCTGAGTCTGAACTTTGAACTTGGTCATTTGGGACCAGGTTTGATTGTACTCTTCTACTTCTTCTCTTCTTCTTTGGTCGGTTCCGTCTCCGGCTGCGGGACGTCCACCGGCTGGTCGGCCCTCGGCGGTGGCGCCATATTCTTCTCCAGCCGGGTGACTCGGTGTTTGAGCTTGCTGTGCGTGGCCTCGTGCTCGGCCAGCAGGCGGGCGTAGCGGGTCTGCAGGATGTCCAGCGTTCCCGTCATGCGGTCCACCTTCTCCTCGATCTCCTTTGGGTCGGGACCCTGAGCCGCCACCTGCAGGACGACACCAGCTCTGATGTCAGCGGTTCCACTCGGCAACTTGCCTGTATGAGACCATGTGATCGTACCTCCAGGTCCAGCAGCCCGTCCTTCATCAGGATCTGCCTCCCCTTCTCCTCCAGCATGGCCTTGGCATCCGGATACTCGGTCAGCGCCTCCATCAGGTCGTCTTTGGAGAGACAGAAGAGGTCGGAGTAGCCGATGCTGCGGATGTTTGCCGTCCTCCTGTTTCCTGCTTTACTGCCTGAAAGACGGAAAGCGACATTCAGGGAGCAGAAGCAGCGTTTGGACATTGCAGACGATGCTGGTTAGACAATAACAAACCTTTGATGGCCAGGATGCTGATCTCTCCGAAGTAGCTTCCATCACTGAGGACCACGAACTGCTTGATGCCGTCGTCGGCCACCACGGCCAGCTTGCCCTCCTTGATGATGTACATCTCGCGGCCGATGTCGCCCTTCTTGCAGATGTAGTCTCCGGGGCTGTAGACCTGAGGCTGCAGCTTCAGAACCAGCTCCACCAGCAGACCGGCCTCACAGTCAGCGAAGATCCGGACCTGCAGAACCAAACAGCAGCTTTAAACCCTCTGAGCTGCCATTAGCGAGCAGCAGCACAAAGCCGTGCAGACCTTTTTCAGCGTGTCCAGGTGGACATTGATGGCGATCTCGGCCCTCAGCTTGTCTGGCAGGTACTTCAGCACCTCCCTCTCGTCCACCGCTTTCTTATTGGTCCACAGGAAGTCAAACCACTTGATGACTCGCTTCTCCAGGTCCTTGGTTACCTGGAGAACAACAGAAAAATCTGTGAGGAAACATTCCATTTAGATTTGTTAATCATTTGTTCTTTTTTTAACCCTCTAAACCCCAGAGCAGAATAAACATGTTCAATGGGAAACTTGTCGAAAATTACTCAAAATGTGTCCAGAATGACTCAGCACATTTTGAAATATCAAAAATGGTCAACAATGACCCAAAAAGACTCTATACATGTCTATGTCTTTATCCAAAACGTGCGGTGTAACTGGAAGTTTTCCAAAATGACCTAAAGTTTGCCCAAGAATTTGTCCAAAATGACTCAAAATTTGTGAATAGATTGAAAAACACAGTGTTCGAGGACAAACAGCTCAATAGAAGTCGATGGTGTCCTTCTAACAAACCTTTTGAAGCAGAAAAGAAAAGTCTCTGAGGAGAATAAACAGTAGTGTCTGACCTTTCGGAAGCTCATGTACTGCTTGATGGCATCGATGCGAGCCTGGAAGTCGGCTCTGGCAGCGTTCATGTTGGTGATCATGGAGCCGACGTTACCGACGATGGTGGCGAAGATCAAGACACCAACCTGAAGGACGAAGTAACACAAACCTGCTTCTTCACACATTTATCTACAAGTTTTAATTCATCGGAAACTAGATTCATATTTATTCCCATTTCTGACAAGAACTGATTTCAAAACGAGACACGGGGCATAAAACAAGACACAGAACAACCAAAATATGATGTTTCAGACTGTTAATATTCTGTTTGTTGGCCTTAAGGTGGGTTAGCAAACAGTTTTCGAGTGTTTCATTGGGTTAATCTTCAAGTTTTTGGTGTTTTGGTGGGTTAACATTGTGGTTTTTGATGTTTTAGTGGTTTAATATTCAAGTTTTTGATATTTTGTTGGGTTAATATTCAGGTTTTTGGTGTTTTGGTGGGTCAATATTCAGGTTTTTAATATTTTGTTGGGTTAAAGTTCAGGTTTTTGGTATTTTGCTGGGTTAATATTCTGTTTTTGTTGTCTTGGTGGGTTAACATTGAAGTTTTTGATATTTTGTTGGGTTAATGTTCAGGTATTTAATATTTCGTTGGGTTAATATTCAGGTTTTTGGTGTTATAATAGGTTAATTTTCAGGTTTTTGGTGTTATAATGGGTTCATTTTCAGGTTTTTGGTGTTATAATGGGTTAATTTTCAGGTTTTTGGTGTTTTGGTGGGTGTATTAAGGACTTGAGACTTCCATTTTTTGCAGATGCTTGTGATTTATTTTAACACAGAGAGTATTTTTCTGAAATTCTAAAAGTATTTTGAGGGAAACATTTTACTGGTATTTCTTTTACATTTACTTCTACTTATTTATATTTTATTACCTTTTCTTTGAAGTTTTTGTCCATGTTTTGTAATCTCTGTGACATTTTAAAACATTTTTCTGTTACGTTTCATTTTATTTGGATACTTCAGGGTCACACCCACCAAGAAGTCCGTGACGACGAAGAAGTACTCGGAGTTCTCCACAGGGGGCGGTGTTTCTCCGATGGTGGTGAGCGTCAGCGTGGACCAGTACATGCTGTAGGCGTACTTCCTCACCAGACGACCAAACTCTGGGTCCGCTGGGTTCGGATACACAAACCTGTCAGAACCGAAACCTGAAGCCAGAGATGGAGACGATGCAGGAGTTTAGAAACTCAATGGAATGGAAACTGTGATTCACGACAAATATAGAACCAAAAAAAAGTGACTCAAATCAACCAAAAAAACAAAAAACAAGGCACTTAGAGACATGAAGCGACCAAAATGAGACACAAAACAACCAATCAAGACACAAAACGACCAATCAAGAAACAAAACGACCAAAACAAGACAAAAACAAGATAAACAAGACATAAAACAAGCAAAACAAACAAGAAATGACCGAAACAAGATGCAAACAACCAAAACAAGACGTTAAATGACCAAAACAAGACACAAAACAGCCAAAACTGGGCACAAAACAACCAAAATAAGACACAAAACAGCCAATGAAGACACAAAACAACCACAATGACACAAAACAACCAATTAAGACAGAAAACAACCAAAATAAAACAGAAAACAACCAATCAAGACACAAAAAACCACAATAAGACACAAAACTACCACAATAAGACACAAAATAACCAACATGAGACATGAATTGGCCAAAACAAGACACAAAACAACCAATCAAGACACTAAATGACCAAAACAAGATGCAAAACAACCAAAACGAGACATTAAATGACCAAAACAAGACACAAAGCAACCACAATAAGACACAAAACAAGACAGAAAACAACCCAAACAAGACACAAACGGACAGAAAGTTGTGTCTATTTGCAGTTTATAGTAATACAACAATAATAATAATATGAGACCCACCGATGGCCTTGGAGAAGGAGTAGTAGAGGCAGGCGTTCCAGTGGATGATGATGACGATGTACATGACCAGGTTGGAGATACGAAGAGCGTTGGGGTAGTTGGTTCTGGTCTCGGTCCGCTGGAAGAACTCCAACATCCTGATGAAGAGGGTTAGAGAGTCTGAAACACTAGCAGGAGAGCTGCCAGGCATGAAACCAATCATTAAATACCTGGATGCTGGCCTTCTGGTGGCTTCATGTTCAGGTTTTTGGTGTTCAGGGAGTAAATATGTAGTTTGTTGGCTTTTTCTTGGGTTGATATTAAGTTTTTTGGTGTTTTGATATGTTAATCTTCTGGTTTTTGGTGGGTTAATATTCAAGTTCTAGGTGGGTCACTATCTTGGTTTTGGACATTGTAATGTACTAATATCCAAATATTTTAAGTTTTGGCGCATTAATATCCATAAACTACCTACAACCATTATTTTGATGAGAGCAGCTGTCAGTGATGAGTTTACCTGTTGAATCGGAGCAATTTGTTGAGGCGGATCTCTGGGTAGCTGAGGCCGAAGAGACGTACAGAACATCAGTGGGAACCATGGAGGCCAGGTCCAGCTTGAACTGGAAACTGTTCATGTAACGCTCACGGAGCTTCAGCTCGTCCTTCACTAGCAAACCCTGCTCCAGGTAACCTGAAGAAACACAAAGAGAGGGAAATCAGAAGGATGACATGAGCATGTGAACCTGCTAACATGTTAAAAACATGGATGTTAATGCAGCACCATGTGGAAAACCTGGATATTAATGGAACAATACTTCAAAAACCTGGATCTTTATGTGACAAAACGCCAAAAACCTGGATCTTTATGTGACAAAACGCCAAAAACCTGGATCTTTATGTGACAAAATACCAAAACCTGGATCTTTATGTAACAAAACATCAGCACTTGGAGTGCAATATTCTGGTTTTTGTAGGTTCATATTCAGGGTTTTTGATGTTTTAGAGAGTAAATATCCATTTTTTTTGGCCTATTGTTGGATAAATATTCTGGTTTTTGGTGTTTCGATGGGTTAAATCCAGGTTTTTGGTATTTTGGTTGAGTTGATGTTCTGTTTTTTGATATTTTGGTGTGTTAATATTCAGGTTCTTGGTGTTTTGTTGGTTCATTTTTAGGTTTTGGTGTTTTGTTGGTTTACATTAATGTACAGAAACATAGAAAAGCAGGATATTAATGCAGCAAATTGTCATAAACCAGGACGTCCCTGCACCAAAAATGACAAAAACCTGGATCTAAGCAAACCAAAACATCAGAAAAACTTGGAGAAGAAACGCAGCACAACTTTAACAATCTGAATATTGACACAAATAAACATAAATTTCCTGAACACTGGAGCCACCAACACGTGGAAAACATGGATGTCACGTATGTAAAGGTCTAAAACCTGAATGTTAACAAAGCATATAAAACATGGACGTATGAGACGCTGGGAGAAGACTTCAAACAGGACAGTGGACGGTGGAGACAGGAAGTACTGGCAGAGTAACTTCTGAATGGTGAGAATGTGTTTCCTCTTTTACTTCTATTTCTTATGATCTTTCTCAGGCCTCATAATTTCAGCTAACAGCTCTTCTAGGATGTGTGCTGTGAGTTCTGACCCGTCCTGGTTCTGAACACCATGTCGCTCAGGTAGACGAGGTCGGACAGGAGGTTCCAGGAGGAACCAGTAGACCAGGTAGTCGGTCTGCAGCTCCTCGAAACACGCCCTGAAACACAAAAGCAAACCACAAACGTCAGCACAAGTTTAACTCAGGCAGCTCCAAACACTTTGGACTTCCAGGTTCTTCATGTTTCGGGACGTTCATATCCACGTTTTGATCTGAGGTGACGCATTCCTCTCACTTGGGACAATTTTGAACCTTTTGGGAAGGTGGGTCCGATCTCCGAGTCAAACTTGGACCACGGACATCTTCTACATCCATGGAGGAACATTGGTCCACTCTTCTCTGGAGAACAGTTTTTAATTCAGTCACCTCAGATGGTTTTAGAAAATCAGCTGATCTTTGAAGGTCTTCAACCAGAATCTTCAAGTCCAGACTTTGACTCCAGAACCTTCATTTAGTTCTTGTTGAGGCTGCTCAGAGGTGGACTTGTTGGTGTTCTTTGGATCCATCAGTGTTGAGCCTTCAGATCCTGAACTGATGGTAGATGTTCTCTAGGAGGTTCTTCTGATAGAGAGCAGAATTCATGACCAGTCGTCCAGGTCCTCCAAACCACCTCACTACCACCATGTTCCACTGCTGGTATCATGACCTTTTTAGTTTTACTCCAGATAGAACAGACCAACATCTTTAGAAATTCACGTTCATCAGTCCAGAGGATGTTCTCCTAAAGTCCTGGAGGAACCTTAATGATCTTTTAGGTCAGTAGAGGTTTTGATCTTTTAACTCTCCCATGGATCCATTTCCTCCAGAGTGGAACCATGTAGATTGACCTTAACTGAGGCCAGTGAGGTTTTTTTTTTTTTTATTCATTCATTTCCGAGCGATTTCAATAACAATGCAAAAACAAACATTCCAATTTGGTAACATAAACATAGAATGCCTGAAAAAGGGAGCAGGAGGAAGAAACTTATTAATCCTACCCCCAAGCTCATCTACGGAAACACTATGAGCTGTGACTCATCATAACAAGGTTATGTTACAATGACAATTACAATATAATACGCAAAAAACATAAACAATTGACAGATACCAGCAATGTAATGACTAATAACAGAAATGGACAGATACTAGAATGGACAATAATACCGGAAATTGACAAAATACCAGCGATGGTAATGGACAAACACCACAATAGGGACAACATTCCAGCAAAGGTAAAGACAGAATACAAATGAAGGTAATGGAAACACTGATATTAGACAATATACCAACATGGATAATGGACAACTTGTAAAACAACAGTAGGGGAACGTACATTATGGTACAGAAATGACACAGATCAGTAACTGTAAGTGACAAGGTGAATTTCAACATGCTGTGCCTTATAATTAGACCAGATCTGATGTTTATAATACAGTTTGAATCTGTTAATATTTTGGCATTGCTTGTTGTTGTGAGTCCAGGACTGTTCCAGAGTTTCACCCCACACACAGACACACAAAAACTTTTACGAGCAGTTCGAACTTTGGGTAATGTAAAATTAGCATAACCTCTCAAGTCATATGTTTGCTCTCGAATTATAAAGAAGCGCTGAAGATTGGTGGGTAATAATTTATTGAAAGCTTTAAAAAGAATGATTGATGTGTTTATTTTACAAGATCATTGAATTTAAACAACTTTGAGTAAACAAATTATGTGTGTGTTCTAAAAAACCCGCCTTGTGAATGATCCGCACAGCTCGTTTTTGTAACAGAACTCGAGGATTAATTGTGCTCTGGTAGGTGTTTCCCCACACTTCAACACAGTATGTCAGGTAAGGGAGGATTAAAGAGCAGTAAAGTGTGAAGTGCATTCACATCCAGGTAAGGTTTTGCTTTGTTTATAATTGAGAGACTTTGGAAATTTTGGTTTTAATGTGTTTGATGTGTGGTTTCCATGACAACTTGTTGTCAATTACAACGCCAAAAATTTAATTTCACAAACAAATTCAATAGGTACACTATCGACAGAAGGTTGCATTTCTGAGTTCATTTGTAGGTTCCCAAACATCATTGCCTTGGTTTTTTCAATATTTAAAGATAACTTATTTATACCATCCATTTCTTTATCACTTTGAGTTCTTTATTTACTACAGTTATTAATTCATTATAATTTCATTGCTATAGAAATGTTTGTATCATCGGCAAAAAGGATAAGTTTCAAGGTCTGAGATACATTAAAGATATCATTTATGTAAATGTTGAACAATTTAGGTCCCAAGACAGACCCCTGGGGCACACCACAAGCAATCCCAAGCACATCTGATCTAGACTGTCCATTTGGACAAACTGTGCTCTTCCAGTCAGGTACTTTTAATCCACTCTCCCGCCACACCTCTAATTCCATATTTATATAATTTATCGAGTAATATAGTGTGATTAATGGTGTCAAATGCTTTTTTTAGATCGATAAAAATGCCAATTGCATGCAGTTTCTGGTCAGTGCAGATGTGATTCCTTCGAGTGCTTCAATATTGCCATTGATGTTGTCCTTTTAGTTCTGAATCCATACTGCCCTTCATTTATTATTTGATGTTTTCCAAGAAATGTTTCTAAGCGAGAATGAAAAGTTTTTCCAGGATTTTTGAAAACTGTGGCAACAGTGAGATTGGTCTGTAATTTGTAAAATGGTGTTTATTTCCCTGTTTGTATAGCGGGATTACTTTAGTGATTTTCATTTGTTCTGGAAAACAACCAGTTTGAAATGACAAGTTAAAGATGTAGGTCAAGGGTTTGACAATGTTCAAAATAACCTGTTTTATTAATACTAATGTTGTGAATCAACGATGACTTACTTTTACACTTTTGAACAGTTTTCATAACTTCTTGCTCATTCGTAGCAGACAGAAAAAAGGACATGGAATTATGTGTAATATATGCACAATAGTCATTACTTCCTTGGTCGGATTTGTGCTGCCAATTCAGGGCCAACATTTACAAAGAATTGATTAATTTATTTACAACATTCCTCATATTATAATTTTCACCATTTTCATTGATAAAATACTCAGGATAAGATGACTTAAATGATCCTTGTTTAATTAAACTGTTGAGTGTATCCCAGGTCCCTTTCATATTATTTTTGTTTTCATACAGTTTATTTCTATAATACAATTGTTTACTACTTCTTATGATGTCAGTTATTTATTTTTGTACTGTTTATACTGTTGCTCAGCTTCATTAGTTTTCAGTTGAATAAAATTTCTATAAAGTTTATTCTTTTTCTTACATGCCTTAATTATACCTTTGTGAGCCAAGAACTTTTAAACTGATTTTTTTTTCATGGAATAACTGATCAGTGGGCAGTGTTTATCATACAAGGAGGTAAATAAATCCAGAAATGTATTATGCACTGTCCACATTTGGTTCACTGAGGACTGTGGTCCAATCCTGACATGCAAGACTATAATTCAAGGAGTGTATAGATTCTTCAGTTATAAGTCTTTTGAAGAAAGTTGTATCATGGATTTCTGTTCTTTTTAAATGGTAGTCATATACAGTGAACACAGGTAGATGGTCAGTGATATCACAGGCCACTAGTGATTTTGTTTCTATAATGTTAGTAAAGATATTGTCAATAATTGTCGCACTGTGTGAGGTTATTCTACTCGGTTTTGTTATAGTTGGATAAAGGCTTAAAGTGTACATAGTATCAGTGAAGTCATCAATAATTTTTAGTTTTGAGGGATTCAACAAATCAATGTTAAAATCCCCACAGACAAACAATGGTTTAGGGCTGACAGTGGAAAACAATTTATCTATGTAGTCATTAAAT